>NW_010544121.1:68409-109697 GCF_000687285.1 Phaethon lepturus | reverse complement strand
GGCGGGGAGGGTTCAGCTCTTGCTGTCAAGTTACCCTCTTGGGATTATGAGATTTTATTATCATAGGATACTTAGAAAGGGGGAAAAAAGACTTCCTAAAACCTTACCGGTTTTTGGTTCTTCAACATTTAAACGTGCACAGTTGCACCTTCCTTTCTCTTGATTGATAGTTTCACTAGAGATAAACTGTCAATCTGCCAGGAACCACCTCTTGGAGCAACGTAGCAGGTTAATATGCAAGCTAAGCTGTGTGTACCAGCTGTTAAGAAACAGCTTAAGTCTTACTGTTTTTTTTTCTCATCTCGTTTACTTAATGGATCAGTCTTATTTTTTTGAAAGAGAGGAAGTTTTACCTCCACTTTATGTTATGTACATTCCACATACGCAGTGTAACTGATCAGCAGTTCGGGATTTTTCAGGTATTTCAGATTGACTTTCAAGAAATGAAGGTTAGGATGTCATGTGTTGGACTGCGAAATCTTCTCCAAGGGCTGAGCTTCAGTGTCAAATACTACCCTAAGCATCACTATCTTCAAACAATATGTCTTTATAGTAAAATAACACCAAAGAAATGCTACATCCTGGACTGTTCAGGAAGTACAAGCACACACAGGACTGTGCCACCTGGAAGCATCCTGCCATGGAGATTCTTTTCCTGCAAGGTATGCTGTTTAAGTATAGACTTAATGTCAACAACCACCTTGGCATAACTATTAGGGAAGCCAGCCATATATGTCAAATGCTGAGGAAACACATTTTTCCTAAAGGCTTTGAAGCAGGGGATTAATACTAGAGTTTTAGTTATGTTCAAAGACCTGTACTGTTGTTCAACTTTCCTATACTCTTTTGATGTAAAGCTGCATTTTGGTTGATTTTCCCACTGTAGCAATTTTTTAAAAATTGCTGCCTTCTAGAAAGGTTCAGATAAAGTGTCTGAAAACTGCAGGGAGAGATCAGCTAGTGTAGAGGCAGAGTGTCCAAACTGATGACACCAGACTTGGCCACTGTGAGCTGGCCCAACAAAATTTGACCTTTTCTGTGCTTACCAGCAAGTCATGGTGTGCACCATATTAAGCACCAAAATATTCTATTAACTTCTCATAATTGTATTCATGTGTGATAAACTATACTTAAAAAGGTAGTTGGATTTATTTCTATAAGTAAATTTGTGTTGGTGGCAATCTATCATGCAGAGTCAGAAGATAGTCTGAAATAATTTCAGGTCTTCTGTTCCTGTGTCTCTAATACAGAGTTTGCTAAAGGAATTATAAAAGCTTACTGCAGTACGACAGCCTGTAAACCAATTTATATGCATAAGCATAAGTGCTGTTTAAAAAGATTGGTGTTTGGTTTATTTTATCTTAAACATGTTTTCAGATAGATGTGTGGTTGTTCTAAAATAAAGTTAAAGTTGACATGGTTTCTTCAAAGGTGACCCAAAGATCATCTTGTTGTAACCCTCTTATTTCTAACCATGATGTAAACAGTTCCTAAGTTTGTGTCTGAAATGTAAACACGTTTCAAGGAAAATGTATGAAGTCTTGATGGGTGAGAATGTGGTGTTCTGTTTATTCATTGGCAGTTCACTAACACAGTTAGAAAAGCTGGTGTACAACACTGGTTCCAGGATACGAACAAGTATTTTTCACCTGAAAGAAAGCTGTGCCTGTTTGCTTTGGAGCAAATGTTTGCAAACTGATTGTCACTGAGATCCTCTGCTATCCTCAGACTCTTTCTAGATGATTTTCTAGATGCTCTTCTAAGTGACTCAGGTTTTTCCCCAGGCAGGGGGGTGTACAGTGACTCTAATTGTGGCCACCACCTCTATATAATATTTCCAAATAAAAACAATGGGAACTGTTGAAAACAAAAGGAGGGAACTCATCAAAAGATTAATAAAATGTGAAATTTGCCAAAATAAGTTGTGTGGGTATGCTAAAATTTTACATAGGTACAAGGGGAGATGATACATGTACATGAAAGACTTTTTAAATGTTTGGAAACCATATTCAGCTCAGGAAATTCCTGAGCTAAAATTGCTGAAGGCTGGGGGAATACCTGTTGGGGAATATCATCTGTGCTCATCCCATTCTTATGCTTCCCAAAGTATCCATTTGTGGCCACTGTGGGGTTTTTGGTTGGGTTTTGTTTTTTGTTGCTTCTGGTTTGGGGAATGGTGTTTTCGTACAGCAGGTTTTCCATTGACTGTGGTACAACTAACACATCCTGCAGTTTTTTTACCTTGACCAATTACACAGTTGCTCCAGAGCTTCTCTAAGGGCTTTCATGGTTTCTTTGACTTCTGCTCTGTCTATGCTAGCTCTCCTGAATGGTGTGGTTTGCATTCACAGGGAGTTTGGTAACTGGAGGAGATAGATTCTCCTCTTCAAAGTCTATTTGCAACATTCACATTTCGGATCACATGCATTTGTGAAGACAAACCAGTAGCAAACCAACAGTTCTGTGTGAAGAGTGAGCATGGGGTAAAAAGTACATGCTGCTTTTTAAGTTTAGAGACACTCACATAATATATTGAATGTTATAAAATGCTTTGTGTGATCTATGCAGTTATGTACATGTTGTTAAGCTTATTATTCCATCAAACAAGATTTTACAGCAAGCAGAAGAAGCATTGTGCTAGCAATTTTAACACATTTTTAACATTTTTACAAGAGAAGACAGCTTTGTTGGCAATGAGGTAGCAGTCGTCCACTCATGGATCATGAAAAATCAGATCCCTAAGCTTATTAGTGATAAAATTGTTGCAGAACCCATATCGGTTCACTGCTTCACTTCATTCAGTGCCTTACGAACATTTATACTAACACTTTTGAGAAGGAGCAAGAACCTGAACAAGCTGGTAGTATTCCTGGGTACAGGGAGAGAGGTGTGGTGGTGTTCTTGTCTAGGAAAGGAAATGATACTATTAAGACAGTAAAATTAGGAGAAAGCACCTCTGAAGAAGGAAAAATAACAGAATTCCATAAAAAATAACTAAAAACTAGTTTTAGCACAAGAACAAATGTATTTACATATAATCAATTAAGAGCATACACTAACAGTACCCTAAATTTTGAAGAGAAACAAGTAAAGCACATTTGACAATGCGTCCCTAAAAGATCAGGAAGAATTGAAAACAAAAACTTACTCCAACTGTGATTTTTCTTTTTGATGGCAAGTACTATTGTAATAATGCAAAGTTGGTTTTGGTCTGTAGCTCAGGAAATATCATTATTGCCTCAATATATTCATATTGGAGCACAGAATGCTGGCTTGTAGCCATTGTTGTCTTCCCTTACTTAGCAGGAAGGAACAAAAATCCCTTCCAAAAGCAAGCAAAATACATCCATAATAACCTCAGAGCTTTTGTACACGAATCTTCTGAAATCAGAGCTGGAAAACTGGAGTGATATTTCAGCAAGATACAAAGCTATGACAAAAAGAATCAAGGAAAAATTACAAGAATTGCACAAGTGTACATTCAGTGCAGGAAGCCCAAAGGTAAGTAGAAAAAAATAAAAACATTTCTCATCACTGAGTATTTCCTGCTATAAAATGCTGTTTTACTGACTATTTTATGGTGGTAGTTTTGAGGTTTGAATATTTTAGTAATTGTGCATAGTAAGAGCATGTGTTTAGAACAAGCTGTTATGATAGTGTATTTACCTTAATTTCTCCATAGGCAAAAGCAAGTAAAGATACAATAATCATCTGATTTTTTGATAGAGAATACAAGACATTGTAAGTTACAAGAGCAATTGCAGGTGATCGAGCCTTTTGTTAAATTTAGAGCAGGTCTAAGTAGCTTAAGTGCCCTAACTTCGAAAGAACCTTTCTGATGTGTGCAATTCCTTCTTAGTATCAAATGTATGTGCTGTATTCTGTCATCGGTGTATGTTACAATTGTGTTGTACAGAACAATGATTGAATATAGGGATTCTAAGGAGATAGTCTAACTATATGTTAGACTTGAAACATGTTTGTTTTGTATTGAACAGATCAGGTTTGGAGAGAATGTGTACTTTGAAGAGAATGGCTGCGTATTTCTTTCAAAAGCAGATGATGGTAAGGGATTTATCTTCCTAACATGGTACGATTGTTGAAAATCTTGTGCATGTTACCACTTAGTGTAAGAAAAGTACACTAAAGCGTAATTGCTAAAAATAAAAATACTTTATAAAATTCTTTAATAGATTGATTAATAAGTCTAGAATCCTGAATCTGACAGGGTGAGGTGAAGAGAGTTAGAGAATAGTATATATTGATACTAAGGCAAAGTTTCTGGAAAGAGAGCAGTCACTTCTTTTCAGATCCGTAACTTAACAGTTTGAGAAAGGAAAAGCACATTCATGCTTTTTTATTTCTGAGGGGGTGGAAAAAAAAATTACTAGTTGTATTTAGTAAAAACAACTGTGCTTTAGGTATCTGCACTTTAAAATTTAATACATTTACTAGAAGCCAAAATCTACACTTTAAAAATATTTTTAGTAATAACTACTACTTTTTTTCCCCCAGAACTGTAATTTTTTGTTTATTTTTACAAAGTGCATTTGCAAACATCATGCAAGACAAGTATTTGGTGTTAATAAATTCCAGTAGTATGCTTGTGAATATTGCAGGCAGACTTGTTCAATACAGGTATTAACAACCATTGTTCATTCTGACAGTGCCTTAATTACAGGATTTTTTTGCTATGTCTCTTTTTTTATGTAGTAGATGAAGGAAATGTTGACATTTTATTCAGTACTGAAGATCTTGGCTTTCCTGATGCCTTTATTCAACGAATCAGAATTTCACCAGATCAGAGATACATGGCTATCAGTTTAAAAAGTGAAAATTCTGAAGAAGCAACTTGTGTTATTATGAGAGTTGGTCATCTTCCTGTCGTGGAAAAAGTAATTCCTAATGTATTTAGTTTTGGTAAGTTGTTTATAAATATCCTGTGGATCACACCAGCTTGCAACACAACATTTTTGTTAGTCTACACAATATTAAAGTATTTAATTAAAAAAAAAGGAAGCAATATTTTTAGATGTAATCCTTACAGCTGTTGAATTGGTTCTTATTTAAGATTTCTTCCACACTGCACAATTACAAGTTACCTGATGTGGATGAAAGTGACTTGTTTTCATGATACAGGTTTCCCTTCATTGTAAAAGCAGGAATTTATACATGTTTTAACAGTCATGCATATAATTTTTATTTAATCCTTAAATTAATTTATTTAGTTCTTTAAAAATTTACTGACATAACTGTTTGCAATATAAAGATCTTTTTGAGAAATGTTCTAGTTACATTTCTCTTATATCTACAACTGAAGTCGCTGATAGCTGTAGGCACTTTGCTTTGCTGAAAAGTATGCAACTGCTACCTACTGTTAAGTATTGCCTGGATTTTCAACTGGGCTCTAGGATGTGGGTCAAAATTCAGAGCCCAAAAAAGTCAGGCAGGCCTTCAGTCAGTTCTTTCAGAATAGATTACAGAGCTGTACATTGCTGTTAAAATAAGCAGAGGTAATCTGAAGTGAATGGGAAATCTTTTTTTTTTTTTTAGTATGTTAAAGAATATAGCCAAAAGAGTGCAATAGTGTGTATACAATGTTCTACATCTTTTATTTTAGATTATATTGTTAGATGTCATCAAGTATATATAGTACAGTAAGCAATTTGCCTGGGCAGGGAAAGAATTTAAAACTCTAGGTAAAACTTCCTAGTTAGAAAAATTAAGAGTATACAGAATTTTATGCTGTGTTTGCACAATTAAAGTTTATAATGCCTGTTGAAAACCAGGCCTGAAAATTTGCCAGTGACATTTTTCACTGTACTTGATTTAAACATGTATCTAGGTTTGTCTGGAAGAATTAGTACATTTAAGAAACCGACTCCCTGTTGCCTACATAGGTGTGACATATTATGGCAGATAATAAGAGTACAAAAAACGACTATCAGAATGGTAGTGATTACACGCATTTTATAAACTTACTGAGGTGTTAGGTACAGAGGTATCACAAAGTACAGAGGTACCTCAATCATGACCAAGGGAATTAGGTCTTAGGACCACTTGCAGAGTATATGCTTGTATTGCATGATACACAATAGCAGGCAGACAAATGAAAGTTCTTGAAAATTCAGATCTGTTTTTAAGTGCTAGGCTACAGAAGAACTTGGATTTCACTTCTAAGGGTTGTCTTCATAGTGAACCCTCAGCTACCTGTGCACTTCAGAGCCACATTGCTGTTGAGATAGCACATTGTTTGGATTACTTCAGTGTGGTACTTCCTTGGGTTTTGCACTGAAAATTAGTATTTATGCATAAGACAGCATACAGTGACTTTTTGAAGCATATATATTAAACATTCTAGTGGCTGTAGGACCAGCAGAGATAGCAGTAATTTGGCTGGATCAGTCAGATTACTAAATTCCAGAATGATAAGGTTCCTGTTTATATTTTATATAACATTTATATGTTTCTAATGTTGGTGATCACATATACAAGCATAGAAAACTGGAGAATTTTTATATCAGCAGTACCCGTGGGGCACATGCATCATCTCTTTTCTCTAAATGTAGTCACATGCAGTGGTGCAGAGCTCATGCTCTATTATCCCACTGATTCCATGTAAATCACTGTTTCTCTGCTCCATTTTAAACAGCCAGACGTCTTCTATTTTCTTGTTACCTCCAGAACCCCCACGGGGTCAAGAGCTTCCTCTTCCTGGGCCTTGGAACACTATCCTCTGACTTTTTTTTTTTTTAATATATGTAACAAAATTCTTGGTCTGTGGGATTTCAGATAAAACATGGAAAAAGCTTTTTGTGGCTTACCCTGGCCTCTGGGATGTAGAAGTGCTGTCCTCAGTTCCACGTCAGCTGCAACCCACCTTTTTCAGCATTGGGTCCAGTGTTGATAGAGCTCCATTTTGTCTTGGTAATAGTATATACTGTTCCAAATTTGATATGCATTTGTCTTTTTTCCAGAATGGGCTACAAATGATATTCTATATTACACAAGGCAGAAGAACCTTAAATGCCAGAATGTGTTCATGATCGCTTTCACTGATCAGAAACATACTAAGTTAGTTTATACAGAACAAGATGCAAGGTAATTCTTACCTAAAACATAACAAGTCCTTTACATATTCTAGAGTATTTTATATGTAAAATACAACTGGTTTGGAAAACAAATTCTTCTGTATCATATTCCAAATGGTAAAAGGCATTTTTAAGTTGTGTTCTCCTGTCAGTAGAGCCTTATGCAGCCTGAGAATGTGCTCTGTTCTCCTCTTGATATGTGATCAGCAGAGATTTAACTTTCCTCTCTTACCTCACGAGTTCAGCTGAGTTTATAAATGTCAAGGTCAGTCTCAGGTCACGGTGTCCTTTAATGAATGTGTGACAGTTTCATACGGGGTAAATCAGATTGTGGATTTCATTTTGTTTTCTCTGCTATTGATGTCTGATACATCTTTTAAAAAACAGAAGTTCAGGCTAATCCTTGCTCTGGGTAATGGATGAGCAAAATCATTACAGCATTCCCAGAGATAGAACTATTGTTGACTGAATACCCTCTCAATAACCTTTCTTTAAGCAGTGGTTTAGGAAGACAAGAAGGCTTTTGCTAAATTGAGTGCAGAACTAGTTTTTCAGCCATGTGGCATGTGGTAGATTTATACAGCATTCCATAAATGTGAGTATTCTTAATTCAAGTTACATATTCAGTAAAGAAATTAAAATTACACTTTCAGCTAAAAAACCAGAAAAAGTCTGCAATTAAGATGGAGGAAATAAGATCCTTTTGTTTGAGCTGCATTTGATGCATACCTTTGGAAAATCTAGTTGCACTGACCTGACACTTCCCCACAGGGAAACTGTTGGCATAATTCTGAAGGTCATAGTCATTACAGTAAATCTACTAGAAACTTACTCTAAAGGTTCATGTGCTAGTGCAGCTCATGACTGAACTCACTTGTTCATGGGAGATGGCAAGACATTCTTTTGTGTTGCCATTGAGCAGTTCCATTCTACATCTCACCAGCTCTTTTAGGTGCAACCAAATACTATTTTTTTTAGAAGTTGAAAATTTCTTGACTTCCTTAAAAAAAAGCTACAAAGACAAAAAAAATTGTAACGTCAAGGTCAGAGTCCTTGGGGAGAACTGTAACGTGCGTTTCAGCTTGACTGTCTTAGACATAAGGTCAGCAGAGCTGAACTGTTGGAATCTCTACTGAATGCAGTGCCATGCTCTTGCCAAATCTGTGTATATTAGAGAGGCAGGAGGCTGATTCCTTGCAGACTTCAAATCCCCCGCTGTGCCTGTCCTCCTAAAGATGTCAAGAGGGTGCAATTAGAAAAAACAATAGTACCAAAAAAATTTTAGTTCCTCCACCTGCAAATAATTAAAGGCACTGAAAATGCTATCTAAAGCATCCTTTCCTTCACCAGTCAAATATTTTGAAGTCTAGAGGGATCATTATTTCGATCATGTATCTGATCCTGTTTAATGCAGATTACGGTACTCAACCTTGCAATTTCTTGATGAAATCTTCTGGATTTTTGTGTTGGACATAGTTTTGCTTTTAGAGACATCCAGTCTAAAAAGATTCAAAATGGCAAAGAAACTGCCGGTCCCAAGATGTGACATTCCAATTAACTAGAATGACTCATTTAAAATTTGAGTCTGAATTTCAGCATGAATCCAGCCACTGGTTATCATTCTTTTTTCTGTTTCTAGATTTTAGAAGCACTTAAAACCAGTTGATGGTTCCTAGTTTCTTAGATAGCTCCAAAACCAGTTCCTAGTTTCCAGCTTTATCACTGCAACACTGTTTGTCTCATATAAGCCTCTGTACTTTTTAAGAAAACAGTCTTTTTTTGTCTTACTTGCTTCAGACAAAGCTGGGTCAGTAGGCTTTTTATCAATTTATAATAGCATCTACTTTTCTTTTGTTAGTGCTGTTCCCACACGATGTCCTTTATTAGTTTAAATATAATTATCAGTTACTACTTTTTTAAAAAAAAATAGGGTTACAAGTTCAATAACAAGAAGTTCTGCATTTTGCCTAAATTTTAAAGCCTGTATACATCAATGAACTTCCAGTTTATCTCAGTGATGCAAAAATCTGGATTCAGTTGGACAATAACAAAACTGCTTTCCTTGGAGATTTCAGGTTCCACACACAAGATTGTGGGGTTTTTGAATGCCACGATAAATGCAGCAGGAGTGAGTCTGGGAACGAAGTAGCCTGGAATTTCTCCAGTCTACTTACAGGCATGCTTTTTCTTACCTTGCAGATGGAAACCTAGGATTCTGAAACAACTGATGTATTTTTAAAATACTAATCAAGTTTAAGCTTTTTTTTCTTTTTCTTAATTGTTCCTTACAGATTCTTTGTGGACATACATTGCACAAAAGATAGGCGTTTTCTCACTATCAACAGCAACAGCAAGACAACCTCGGAAGTTTGGCTGGTTGACTGTAGACAACCTTACAAGTTACCCGCTCTTGTACAAGCACGAACAAAAGGGGTTATTTACCACATTGAGCACAGAAATGATGAGTTATATATTCTTACTACATACGGAGAACCTGCAGAATATAAGGTAATTTTCACTGATAATAAGATTCATGGGATTCATTCAGATACCTGTTGCAGATCATACAGAAAGAGTAAGGCTGGCTTTTAATTCTGTGCTTCACAGCCTACTGAAATAATTTAAGAGAATGACACAGCGAGCTGCATGGATTGAAAGACTGACAATAGTACATGGAGTCTCACCCGTAGCATGCCAGTTTGATTCTAATTCCTTTGGCAAGATCAGGAAATGAGTATGCTTTAACAGTCATTTCCTTTATATAAAAATCTAAGTTGGTGATCTTAGTTCGTATAACCAAACCACCTACAGTTCTGCTAGCCACACAGAATACACTTAGATTAATCGATGAGAATTGAACTTGCTTCTCCAAATGTTACTGAATTGTTCTTGCATTTTGCCCAAGTAAAGGGAGTTTAAAAACCTCCAGTTTTAGTCAGGCAAAACCCTCCAATACAAAGTAATAATTTTTTGCAATAAAAGCATTGCATGAGATCACCTGTATGTGTGTACATTTATAACTCTTACAACATCATAGTAATGCAAGGTGGTTTTTTTTATTTTTGTAGTTGATGAAGGCACCAGTAGCTTCCAGTGGCATGGAGAACTGGCAGTTAGTTCATGCACTGGAAGAGAAAACCAAGCTAGTAGACTTGGAGATGTTCAGTGATCACTGTATTATGTTCCTGAAGAATGCTGGTCATCTTTACTTAAATGTGATTTCTTTTGTTTCGCATTCAGTTCAGTCAATAAAGGTATGTTTTAGCTTGGCTTAAGCAGCATAATATTCTTCCAGCACTATTTTGTGGGGTTTTTTAGCATAACATTATAATGAAAGCAAAGATAAATTCTAAGAGTAGAAGTGGTTTAGAAACAATAATACTGCCAAGTTTGTCATTACAAGGAATTGTATTACCTGTGGCTGTTCTTCAGGATTTCATGTGGTGGCTTATTGTAGCACTTAGAAAGCTAAGAGAGCAGCTATCCTGTGAGTCAGCTCTTTCTTCAACTTATTGCTGTCAAGGTCTTTACAATACAGCTGATTTCTAATGTAAAATAGGACTTGAATCCTTAAACACTCTACTTAGTTACTGGGCCTACTTTGGGTTACACTCATGAGTGTAAGCAAGGAAATAAGCCTGGCCTTCCCACAGAAGAAAGATTGGAACATTCAGAAGACAAATATGAACGCTGTCCCATAATAAATAGGAAGAGTTGATATTGCAGTACAATTTACACAGAGTAGTTCATCCCTTCTCTACTTGTTGCTAAATACTTGTGGATTAAAAACAAAGTGACTTGTGTCAAACCCATGATTTCTGGAGACCATTCAGATGAAATATTTAATAGATTTGTCTGCCTGAAAAATACAATCTGAAGAACTCGCAAGTTTATTATGACAAGCTACCAATGCTCCATTCTATAAAACTACTACAGAAAAAGGTCTTCAACAAAGTATGCTGTATGGTCTCTGAAACCTTTCATTTTTGTCCTAGTTTATTTATTCAGAAAGGGTCTGCAGTTACTCTGGAGAACTTGGACTTTTGCTGCCATTTCAGAAGTCTCTAGCAACCTAACCCAAGTAAGCAGTGGCCTGGCAGAGGATTTGACTATGTCCCTGCTGCTCTCAAAGAATGAATCTTGATTTCTTTTATTCTAGGCAGAGTTAGAAATCTTAACTATAATAGCAGTAAGTGTCTGAGGGCGAATGTGCCAGGAAAAGGTTTTGTTCTTCACAATGGCTGGCACGAGGAACAAAGTTAAGAGGCAGGGGTTTTCAGTGGCTTAGCATTACTGAGCTAACTCACAGCAAAAGCATAACAACTGACATGGACTTGGCTGTATAACATGTTGAAGTACGAATGGAAATCAGAGGGGAAATAGGATCTAAAAAAAATAAAAACAATGCAGAATCATTTCAAAGAATGTTTTAGTTTAAAAAAAATTTGCATTAATGCCCATTTTAAACTGAATTTGGATTTCTTTTTTTATATCATTGTTGAACTTTATCCAATGGCCTTAGCGAAGAAGTTTGCCAAAGTCTTTCACTTTTTGACTGTTGCATTACTTGAATTTAAAAGAAATACAGTTTGTGCTACATACAAACTGAAGATAATTAGCTTGATATTCAAAATCTTTTCCTCTGAAGGATACTAGGCAAAATTTGCAGAAGCAGTGTATGGGTCTCACTTGAAATGCCGTATTTTCTCAGCTACCTACGTGGGCCTGTGAATTTGAATTGGATTCTCATCCTGAACATACCACGAGCACTTGCTATTTTCAGCTTACCTCCCCAGTACACCCCCCTAGGCGTTTTGCATATTCATTTAAAGAAAATAATCTCATTGAACAAGCTGTGCAAGAGGTACCAATTATTACGAATTGTCACACTACACGTTTACTAGCTAAAAGCAAGGTAAGATTTTTCAGTCCTTTCCCCATTCCCTTTATTCTTCCCTTCCCATCCATTTAAAGAAAATGCATTTGGCAGGAAATAGAGATTAAAAAAATGTAAAGAGCAGGTGGTGCTATAGTTACTAAACAGTGGGTGTTTTCTTCAGTGCTATACAGAAGAACAAGAAATAGTCGTGATGGTTTTTTTTCATCCATTAACCGGGGTATGCTAGAGGAGATAACAGTACACAGTGAGTCAAGAATCCTAGCATAGTATAACATAGAATTGCTAGTTGATGTATGGTATCGTACTCTCCATGGTAAATGAAAAAGATGCTAGCTGTTGAAAAGAGCACCCCACAACCAGCTGCACAGTGTAGATCAAGAAAGGAAAGTTTTAACAGCCTGAGTTTAAAAAATTGGAGATGTTAATAAAGAGTTTGTGCTGCAGTAAGTGGTAAACTATTTTGTTAATTATAGATATTCTTGGTGTTAAAGGGGGAGGGAAGATTTGGGTGCTTTGGTAGTGTAAAAACTCCTCAGGTGTTGCACTTAAATGAATTTTATACTCTGCATCCGGAAGCCTACACAGCAGAGGTTCAGTCTCTAGCTTTATTTTTCAAGAGTGCTTTGTACATTCTAAGTGAAAAAAATTACTGTAATCAAAAAAACCACATTTTAAAATAAATAATTGAAGTTTTCATTGCCATGTGTCATTGAGATTTCTGAATGTCCTTTATTGTAAAATACTCCTTCATTTCCAGGATGAAACTTTGGTGCCAATTACAGTTTTTCATAATATGAATTCTAAAGAGCTACACAGGAAACCACTTCTACTTCATGTATATGGAGCTTATGGCATAGATTTGAACATGAGCTTTAAAGAAGAAAAGCTGATGTTAATTGAAGAGGGGTGGATATTAGCATATTGCCATGTTAGGTAAGTCAAATATAAAATGGAATCTGTGGGATATACAGCTATTTCTTGATATGCAACTGAAGAGCAACAGAAATAATTTGTTTTTATTTTTCAACTATACCTAATTCTTCATACTTTTCACTTCATCTCTTTTTTAGATTTTTATAAGTAGCTTTTAACAAAAAATTAAATTTACCTCAGGAAAAAAAATTATACTTTCAAGTACTGCATTTAGGTTTCTTAAATCAACAGGATGGTTGTATGTAACTCTCAATCTTTTGAAGTCTCATTACTTCTTGTCTCATCTTTGCTCAAGAAAAATTTAGGTAACATGTTCAAATGGCAATGACGTGCCTGCTCCCTCTCTTTCTGAGGGTTTTGTGTACTAATGTTCAGTCTGCGTCTTCTGAAAGCCATTTGCCTTCTGCAGCAACAACTAAGCATTTAACCTGCATCTCTTGTTCTTTTATTGGCTAAATCCTCTGTCTCCAGCTTAGCTACAAATCTACTAGTTTCATAAAACCACTATGTACAATAGGCTTCATCCAAAGATGGGGAATTTTGGCAGACTAATCAGTTACTTTTAAACTTGAAACCTGAATAAGGAAACTTCAGGTGGCTTAGAACCGAAATAATTTTGCATGAAAAGGAATATAAATAAATTTTAAAATTCTGTGAGTATTACAAGATGTAACATTTCAAGTAGTATTTGAAATTCACAATGTATGGGGAAAAAAAAGCTTTCTAACAGTCATAAAATTTAAGCTAAAAGCAAAATTAAGCAGAAGACATCTTGAAAGTCTTAGCGTGGAGCTGAGAAATACTGTTTTAATTTTTTTAATAAATGCTAGTGTTAGTGATAAGTATTGGAAATATTTTAGTTATCTTTTTATTATTTTCTTGTATAAAAAGATAAATTAGTGTCTAATTTTGTGTTGCCTACAATGACACTGTCATTTCCTAAAGTGGTGCTTTTCCTTTTGAGTTCCAGGACACTGTGTGCCCTTAACACAGTTAGGATTTTCACCAGTCATTGTGCATGAGGGTTTTTTGTTTGCACATTGTGTATTTTAGCTGTAAAGGACAAGAATAGAGAAGAGTTAATTGGAAAGGCAAACTATGGTTTTGCAATTCTGTGGCTGCCACTGTCCCTCCATTATCTGAAACCATGCTGTGTAATGTTTTCCAAAAAGACTCCAACTTGCATTCCTTTAAATTTCAGGGGTGGAGGAGAGCTAGGCCTTAGCTGGCACAAAGGTGGATGTCAGCATAATAAACTCAATGGTCTCCATGACCTTAAGGCTTGCATCATGCTGCTGCACAAACTAGGATTTTCTCAGCCAAAATACACAGCACTAGCAGCTGCCAGTGCAGGAGGAGTTCTTGCAGGAGCCCTGTGCAACACTGACCCAGAACTTATCAGAGCCATGGTTTTACAGGTGAGGTGCTGCAGACCTTTCATGGATTATGAGGTTAGACTGTATTTTCTGTTCCATTCTACCAGTTTCAGAATTGGAAACATTCCAATTCAGAATTCATTTTCCTCATTTGTTTGAGAAAACGTTGACCTAGGCATTTGAGGTTCTGTGTCCTATTTGCCAACTTTTTTCTTTTTAATAACTTCTAAGGCTCCTTTCGTAGATGTTCTAAATACAATGAGGAAAACTCATCTCCCACTGACAATTGAAGAACAGGAAGAATGGGGAAATCCATTAGCAGATGAAAGATGTATGAAGTATATCAAAAGCTATTGTCCATACCAGAATATTAAGACACAGGTAAAACTATGCGTGGAATACTACAGTAATAAAGGGTAGCAGTTTATAAGAAAACAAAAAGCTAGTAAGTCTATTTTACCTTTTCAGTGCTTTAAACCCCTGTATTTTAGAATTGTCTTGGCTGCTGCTTTGTTTTAAAATGAATCATCAATACAAATATAAGCTATTTCAGTAATAATCTTAGCAATATTTGGAATCATTGGTGACTACTGAAATTAACCAAATGCCTTCTAAATAATTGATAGCTTTCAAAAAACTGTTTTTGTTGTAGGACTGCCTAAAAGTAATAGATTATTCTATTGTATAACTAAACCTCAATATGTAAAATACTTTCTCCTTTTGTGGGGATTTCTGTTTTTCTGCTGGCTTTTGCAGAGTTTGTCATAGGACGAAAGAGGTATTTTCCACCCATTAAATACCTTTTCAGAGGCAAACAATGAAATGGAAAAGGAACTATAGCGTTGACATTGTCATGTCAGAGGAAAGCTTTCTTTATTTGAAGTAACACATTAGCTGTGTTGCATAGGCTCATTAAGTAAAATCTTACTATATAAAACCATCTACTTTTTATGTGTAGAAAGATTGCAAAAGTAAAACTGAACTACTCTTTTAAGAACCATTCCATGACTATTACTCCCCTTTTTTTTTTTGGTAATCATCAGCAAGCAGACATGTGTCAGACCTTTACCAGTGGGGAGAGGATGTTTTTGATTACCTTTTACAAGTAGATGATCCCCTGATATGAAATAATTTTTCAGACCAAAATACTTTTCGCAGTTAGTGTAATAAAAGTGCTTTTTTAAAAGCAGGGAATTATGTAATAGCCGTCTTTTTTAGATAAGCCATAACAAGTAATACAGTAAGATAAACAGAGAAGAATTTGTTAGTTTATGAGAAAAAACACTTGTCAAGTCTTTAACTGGTTTTGGTTTTTCATCTCAGTGTTATCCTTCAGTTTTTATCACGGCATATGAAAATGATCAACGGATACCACTAATAGGAGTTTTACGATATGTTCAGAAACTTAGGAAGGCTGCACTAGATCACGCCAGCAGAACAAGTGAGAAAGGTAAGAATAAGAATATTATAGATACATGGAGTTAACTAAACCAGAATATTAGTAGTCCTGCAATTAAAACACCATAGAGACTAACTCCTCCTTAAATGCATTCATTTGTGTGATGTAGTATCAAAAGCTCTGAAGTAATTTCTGTTATGTGCAAAGGTGAGATGTGCAGCCATACTGACAAATAGATAAGCCTCAGCTTCTAAGATGCGCTCTCCAGAGCCTTAAGAGGGACCAGATATTTCTGTATTGTAGACCTGCCTGAAAACAGTTAAACCCATATATGTTAAATATTAATCATGACAAACCACAACAGGGTCAGGAAGCCCTCTGAGATGAAAAAAAAGACTGGGAGAAAATGTGTTGGGCTGACTCTTTCCTAGGCCTCAACATATGGTGACTGACCTATGCTAAGTGAACCCATACTATCTAGTCCAGGTACTGGTACAGTCAAGACTGCAATTCTCAACAACACATGGATAGAGATCTTATTTTTGCTGCTTTATAAAAATCTACTTTTCCCAGTTTGCTGAAACTGCAGGTGTTAGTCCAAGTTAGAATGACAACAGTTCCAAGGCGTAGATGCTTTTATACCTGAAACTTAACACTAGCTTTGGGACTGTTTCCAGCAAAAGGTACATTCAAGCCTTACTATTTTCAAGTACCATTTAATCTGGGGAGAGGCTTTTACCATTAGTACCAAAGTAGATCTTGAATTAGCTTTTCTAAATTTCATTATGGCCCTTCTCTGCTAGCAGCAGAACTGCAGTGGTTGAGAAAGGATAGCAGATGCTGCAATTGCTGTTGTGGTTGTTGCTGAGACAGAAAAAAGTATGTCTTTCCAAAAAGACTCAGAGAGAAATGCTAAATATATAAACATTTTTTCAAATATGTAGTTAATAGAAATACAAATAGTTCATCCAGAAAGGCCTTATATGATTATTTTTTTCTTCTTCTTGAGGAATAATAGAAATTCTGTCAGGCCAGAAGGCAGAATTATCTATCCCTAAACAACTCATATCCCCACTTACCTTTTTCCTTGTTCATTCAATGTCAAGTGATTGCTAGCTTCATTGTTCCAGGAAATTGGACCCCTAATATCATCTTAGACATCCAAGCAACTGGCAGTCATTGTGATTCGTCTTGGGAGGATTCACTGAATGAGGTATGTTCCCTTTATTGCACACATCCATGATATGTTGGAGGGAGGTGTCCTCTCAATTGATACTACTTCAACCTCAGTAGTTCATGCAGTCGTTGAATGTATTTTTAGAAGTATTAAAAGAAAACTAACTAATCAACCAACCAACCAACCTGCTGGAATTAAGGTTGTTTTTGCAACCTTTTGTACATATTGCAAGAGCAACTGTTGGTTTACATATATAAAATTATATGTATACATCGATGTATGTATTCTTACACGTATCTTTATTTATATATACACACACAAAGGAGCCAGGGACAGAGCCAGCTTATTGAATGTCATCGTGCCTTAAGCCTGAAAATGGTGTTAAACTCCCACTGTAATGTGCTGAGAGCTTTGAATGAAAGGTTCGAAGTTGTGCAAAACATTGTTCCAGCAGGAAGTCTTGCACTGTAGAGTGTTAAGTGCTTAAAATTGTCATACTGGCTATTTACTTCCATCTTCCTCATGAGTAAACCCATTCTAATGATGGGTTTGATCTGTACATTTTGGAATGCACTATCTGTGCTATCAAAGGCCACTACTACAATTACATTTCAACATTTTGCACTTTCTACAAACATGCATGCTAGAAGCAGTATACTGCCAAGACCTGCCATATTGTTACTGCTGTCTCAGACTTATCACAGTTGGATACAAGTTTTATTACTGTTAACTTTAACAAATCCTAGCAAATATTATTTAGTAGTTGTGGCAGTTATTCTCAAAATGAATTATTTCAGGAAAAGCCTCATTCTTTCTTATGGCATATGTTGCTTAGTGTTAGTATGGGAAAGGGAGAAGGTTAGAAGAGCTGTGAAAGAACCTGAAGGTTTATAGTGCAAATAATTTTTTATTTTGTAATAAAATATTTTCGTTATTTTAGGTTGCAAGACACCTCACTTTTCTGAACAAAGAACTTGAGGAAGTATGCCATCCCCAACATCATATCAAATCTTGCAAATAGCTAATAAACACATTGACCACCTGAAGAACTTCGGGTCAGATTTTTATTTATATGAAAAGCAAACACCTTCTCCAGAGGATCTCTCCTCCTCTTGGATCCCTGCTTTATGGGCATAAGCAGACAAGAAATTCAAAGACAAATTTGGCTGTGGCATTGGTTTATAAATACACAATCTAAAATCTTAATTTTCCCCCTGCCAGATAATACAAAAGTAGCTGCCTACATTAATCCACTTGTTGAATACAGTTCTGTTCATGTAAGCAAGCAGTGCAGCACTACACAAGTGGAGCTGAAGCGCAATGGTTGGTGCTTAAAGCCCAACAGGTGAAGACATGCACGTTGTACAGGCAGCCTTTCCAGTCTAATACCTCTCTTCCAGGACCAAATTTTACCCAAGGCAGTAAAACTCCCAAGAAGTATTTGATGTATAAGTCTCACTAAAACTAATTCCCCTATGGAGGTGATGATGACTATTGCCCCTCCTAGCTACACAGCAGCCATAGCCTACTGATCATATGGTGGGATTGAACAAACTGTGAAGAAGAAATGGACTTTGAAGGACAGGAATGTTAGCAGAACTCTCATCTGAGTAAATTCAAAATCATACAGTTACGTTAACTAGCATGGTAATCTTAAAAAGGAGGTGCCAAAATCCATCTGAATGACAAGATGAATGTCCCAGAAGGAGATGCCAGAGTCTTTCCAGGGGCTAAAACAAAAAGAATGCCCCTGCTAAAGCAACCCAATTCATAGCTTAGCTGACCTCTGAGCAAGACACGAAACTGCTACACATTGCTTGTTAAGGTGCATGCATGGCGCATACCTCAGGCCAGCACTGGTTACAAGCAGTTGGTGGAAAATAGACTGTGTGACCATAAGGCCCTCAAACCAAAACAGAGTTCCCCACATCACCCTCCTGTCCAAACCACGTCAAGTGCTTCTCCTTCTTTCCTGTTGCATGAACCACTGGAGGTGCACCAAACACAAAGCAAAACACGTGAACAAGTGTGACATGCAGTAGAGTTGTTTCAGTTGCTTACTCTGAACTAGCATATGCAAAAAGAAATGGAAGGCATTTGCATTCTTAACTCAGCAGGGGGGCAGGAGAACCAACTGGAAATACAGTCCTGAGAGTAGAATTAGACATATTAGCTATATGTTGTTCTTTTTCTTACTAACTTTGAAGATAACCAGAGCTGTTAGAATTGAAAGAAGCAGCAAGCTGTCACAACTTTATATTTAGTCTTGCTTGCTTTTACCTATTTTAACAAATACAGGACCACCCCTTTAGAGTAAGTTTTACACACCTACAGACTTTTTAAAAGTTACAATGAACTGCCCCAGGCTTTGGATTCCACAGGAGCTCTTAATGACCAGCAACTGTAAGGGGCGGTGCCCGGAAAGTGACTGTTCTCTTTCCTCATGCACTTAAACAAGACAGTTTTTTAGAACAGGTTTACTTTTCTTCTCCACAGACCTGAATGGTGAGTTTATACTGTACTTTTTCACCACCAAGACAATTAGGTATATCTCTTTTATTTTTCAGGACATTTATTTTGTACACGAAGTTTTAAAAGCCAAAGAAAAATAAATTTTTTAGCATTTCCCTGAAACCAACATTTTCTAAATTAACAGGAAAGCTTGGTTATTCTACTCCTGCACTTAACAGTTCACGTAGAGTAAATTGAAGGCACTGGAATAACAAGCTTTTTCTGCCACAAAACAATTTCCTTGAAAAGCTTCCATAGTATGAACAGGCTTTGCTGTTTTATATTCAAGGACCAGGCCTTCTCCCAATTCAGTTTTAATTAGTTTGGTATTGACAGCTTTACCGGTATTGCTAAAATTAGTACTTAGTCTTATAGTAGCTTCAGCTGGAAGGGTAGGAACTATAGCTTTCAGGTCTACTGTCGATTCCTGCCCAAAATTGAGAACCATCATAAAGACTCTGTCTAACCCATCCAATTCCCTCACATACACAAAAACATTACTGTCATTCCAGATGTAGCACATCCAGCCCCGATGAATGGGTAGCTCGTTGTTGCGAAGGAAAGTTAGCTCTCTGTACAAATTCAGGGTTGAGTTGGACCAGGTCATCTGGATCTGCAACAGTCAGCATAACACCGTCATTTCTTTGCACTGAATGTAGGAAATATTCCTTACCTCTCATACCCAGACAGTCTGCTGAAAACACACCCATTAGAATTCAGTTTTGACAATTATCTCTCTTCAAATATGTCTGCAAATTCCACTGAAAAACTGCTTTTTCTCGTGTGCTTCTGTGGCACTTGTAGAGTGGCAGAGACAGAGGCTATTAGGCATGACAGAATTTCCCCAGCACTGACACTATTTCCTCCTCCCACAGTGTCCTTGTCATACTGTTTATTCAGGAGAAAGCCACGGCCAAAGCTCAACACAACTTTTTTTTTCCAATTGTGTCAAATCTACTTAAGTCACAGTGTTTGTTTCATGTTTTAAATTTTTCCTGTCTTATTTTTTTCTGTCTTCAATTCTGGTCAGCACTGTAGATCAGCAAAATCTGTTTGACTGACTGCTCAACTGCCTTGAAAAATTTTTTGTTTACTTACGTTAGACATGGTCTATGTTAAGTTCTTGTTACAAGGACAGTGCTTTATAGTAATAGAAAAAAGGCTATATTCCAATTTAATATTAAAATTATTAAAAGGATGTTAAAGAGCCAAATTGCCACATGTATGTCATAATTGCAGATGCTCTGCTTAAATGAATATAGACAAAGTAAGCTCCTTGCTGGTGCAAGGATTACCTTTTCTAATAAAATTTGTGAGGATTCAGTGCAGCTTTTTTATTTTCTTCCCTTGAGTTTATTCTTACTAGCTGCACTGCCAATTCCCACTAAGTAAAAGAAGTCAGAGCAAAATAGATACATTAAAATATTTTTAACCATTAGTCACACATACAGATACCTACTTCAACATTTACCCTTTGGTAGTCAGAGTTAACAGGTAACCAGCTACTATTGCCTTGAGTAAAACCAGCATTGACTTTGCCATCCCACTGCATGGGGGATTTCTCTGGAAAGGTCGCCTAGAAAATAAAGTGGTGTCAGAGCCACTACCAAGAAGTTACTTGTTTTGATTAATATATTAAAAAATAATCCCTCAAATAGCATGTTCTCACATCTTCTAAACAATCACCGTTTTCAGTATTGCTTTCTTTGGTTTAAATTAAAATTTAATGAGAAGGACGTAATCCTGCTCCGAATGTAAAGAGAAAATAAGAATTGAGACAGCTCCTGAAGTAGAGGAGAGTGGATGGTCTCATGGATATGGCGTCACTGGTAAAATGTGCAATTCCCAAATGACTCTACTAGAGTTGTCTCCTCTTGCAACAGATGGTTGGATAAAAATTTACTAATGACAGTGAGGATATTCTGATAAATACCTAGACACGCAGTGAGTGACTATATGAGGTAATGAGTCCAAAGAAGAGATGCTCTCAAAACAACAGTAAACAACTAGTAAGTGCTGTTCAGTGTCCGTTCTTTTGTAACCATCACACTTTTCACCTCAGAACTCTTCAAGCTTGTATTTGCAAGGGGTACAATGGACAGGATTATTTGTGTTAGATAACACTATTTCAAAGTGCAAAAACTTTGCACCAAAAAAGATGGTGCAGAACCATCTTTTAACAGATTAAAAAGTGTTGATGTAAAAAGCCTGAAGTTCTCATTTTGAAAGATTCAGAAAAATTCTGAAAAAGCTTCCTCATTGTTATTGAAGAGCTTGCCAAAAGATCTGACACTTAAATTTAATGATATAAGAGGGCAGAAAATATTTTGCACATACTTTGTGTGTTTGTTTTCCATGAAAACTGTTTTTCATATAAAGGGCACTTTTCAATACAATCTGTCAGAACAGCAGCTCAACAAAAGAAATTGTCACTTTGCTTTGTGACATTATAACTAACGGGTTTCTCCTTTTAGCATGTTCTGAAAAGCAGGGGAAAAAAAAAAATCCTAAGTTTTCAATACTGGTAACACTCCTTTTCATCTTTACCTCTTTTAGCTTCTCTTGCAGTGTTTCAAACGCTGGGGCTAAAAACTATACCCTGAGCAAATACTCTCCATCTGTCGAAGACACCCATTAATCAGGGAATCTTCCTCTCCAGGTTGAGCGAAGAGTGGTTTCGTGGTGTTACAAAGCTGTGAGCCACAGGGTGGCCACTACAAGAGAGTAAACCCTGAGGAGCCAACGGCAAACCACTTTTCTGAAGAGTATCACTCTTGTCAGCAGTAATCAGCAACAGGAAGAAAATGCAGGAGGTATTTTGACCTAGCTGTTTTTCAGAGGAAATGAGATTTCCTTTTAAATCAGAAAAGCAGTTCCTCACATCTGAATCAGACAAACCTGGCGATGATCCTGTGCTTCTTTCAAGTACCTCTTCCCCTTTGATACAAAACTAGCCAGCATCATTGGTAACGTCATCAGAGGCTGTCTTACTTCCCAACAGAGGCTTTCCACAGGGAAACCAGCATCTGCCATTAGGACCCTGTTCTCATGGTGCTCAAATATGGTCATAAGAGGCAGAGCTGAGCTGTTCCCTTTTGGGCATGACCTTTTCCAGTCATGCCGATACGTTTTGGACAACAAGACACAACAGAAGTCGGTATGATCATAGAAGAGACATGAAATTACAGGGGCTGGACGTGAAAACTTAGGTAGGTCAGCACAGTGTGAAAGGCAGAGACACTTTGTGTTAATCCCTCTTCTGAAAATTTCTGTAATGTAACACACACAAACATCTCGTCATGTGTTACTTGTAACTATGATCAAGTGAGCTGATCAAGTGCTCACTATGAGCACCTGGTTCCCAGGCTCAGGTACCTAACTCCTTTATAGAAAGGGATCTAAAAGACAACTCAAATAAGCCTGCATGACAATCAAAAGCCACTTCTGCTTGCCACCAGGCAATGCTAAGCAGGGGCTGGTCTGTTACACCCACCCCTTGCTGGAGACCACTTCAGAGCGTGGGCATATTATAGAGGGCTGTGGTTTTGGTGCCTTTGTATAGTCAGAGCAAAGCAGTCTGCAGGAGGTGGTGACTGTAGCTACGCTCTCAGGAGCTCTGATTTCCTTTAAAAAGCAGCCAGGAAATAATGGACTTCAACATAGCAGTTAGGGTACTTCTGTGGGAGGAAGGAGACACCGACTCGGTTCCTCTTGCTCGGATGACTGCAACACACCTCTCCCAACCACTAGCCCAGGCCCAGGGTTGGCATTCGCTGCCCCTTCTGCTGAAGCGAAGCAAATCAACACCGCTGCAAACCATGCAAGACTCATCTGGCAGAAGACAGAAATCGGGGACCATGATTGTAGCCTAGCAGTTCAGACACACATCGAGGCCTCCGTTCTGCTCTCTGGCCTGGCCATTTCTGCGTGCTGTCCAATGGTTTTGCCATGGGGAACACAGAAAACCATCTAAACAGTGAGAAAGACTGGATTTGGTTAACTAAACAAAAGTTCTTGTGTTTTTGAAAGTTCTGTTACTCAGAACTAAACAACAACAGGATCGGAGTTTATACACTCTTTGCTTACATTTTCTGATGCAATGTTCTCCATGCCTATTTCTTCACCATAGTAAGTCACCGGAGTACCGGGAAGGGTTAAAAGCAGCATGTTCATAACGTTGACGTACTCCTTCCCAATCCGAGATGAAATCCGAGCAGCGTTAGGGCTTCCAACCTGAAGAAAACTTCATTCTGTTAAACACACGTTACAAAATTCCACGCATATATGAAACTGGCTAACTAACTGAACAAGGTAGTAGGTTGGTTGGTTTGTTTTCTTTCTCCTCCAGGCCTGTGAGGGCGATTGTCTTTATCTTGGTGCCAAACTTCTGCCCCAAATAATGTAGCACATAGAAGCCTTGCCAGCAGTGCACAAGACAGAAGCAAGGGGAGATGACAAATAACTCCCCGCAGTTACAGTTCACTCAGATTTCTGCCATTTTCTCTGCTGTGCAAAGGTGGTTCTTGTTTTGAAATTATGACTGCTTGAGCCTGTCTTTTCCCTGGGGCTGTGAAAAGTTGGCAGCCCTGAAAGTACGCAAAAAGTAGGCACGCTTGACTATGGGACTGAAACAAAAAGAGATCTGAATATAGGAAGGGATGTAGTGAAACATGAGTGGCTGCAACCCCACATGGTTGGGAGACAGACTCGTTGCCATTTTCCTTCTGAAAGCCAGACAGGGGAAAGCTGCTTCTGAAATAGTCTCTTGGGGTTTGCCCCCTCTCCCAGAGACACTGCCTTGAGGGTATCAAAGAGTATTCTTGAGAAACATTTCATATGTAAAGAGAACTGCTCCCATGTTGCTTTTGTGTGAGTGATCAGAGCCTGTATTTCTGTGAATTGCCTATGGTGGATCTCTTGCACACCCCAAACGTGCTTCCTAGCACAGACCAGCAAGGTTTCAAGTTACCTGCCCTCAACTGGCTGCTCTGTTCTTCCCTGGCCGTGGGAGGTCCAGAACCCACGGCCAAAGATAATTGTACCAATCCCATCCTCACCGGTGGTTTAAACCAATGCCCCATACTACGCTGGGGACACTGAGGGAGAGGCATGATCGTAAATTCCCGTTTATCACCCTTGCACGAGGAACATAACTTACCGAAGGCAGGACAGCCAGCCAGCTGGCCAATGCCAACGACTCCAGTAGCTGAGAGTTTCACGTGGATATCTACTATAGCTCAGCCATGGGCTCAGGTTGCTGCTGATCCCACTGAAATCAATGCGTGTGTGAGGTTTCTAAAAGAGGAACTATCACCTGTGGGTTTCTACCACCTACAGGAACAGGCCCTTCCTATAAGAGTTGGTCTAGAGCTCTTACCGCCCAGTTTGGCCATTTTCCTGCAGGCATGTTTTTCATCCACAAGTTGACAGCTTCAGAAATACTGTTGCCTGATACATTTTTCATGTTAATTAGGTTGAAATTGAAGGGAAAATCTGCTTCTTGGATAAAAGTTGTTCCATAATACATCATTGTTGCCTCAGTGTCTTCCGTTTCATCACCATCAGAACCCATAAACCTACAAAGAAGTACACAAGTATCTTTTTTGGCTCATTCTTGGCTTGTACAGAGCGGAAGGAAGCTAGGAATGGTGTTGGACATACTTAGAAAATAACACAGCATAAAGAATTATGTTCGCTTCCCTCCTCCCCATCAAAACAGATTAATACAGAGAAACTATATACTTTGTAAAGGAGACAAGGAGAGATATTTCTTGGATATTTCTGGAGAAAAATCTGCGAGAGTCAACAAAAGGCTCTAACTATTTGACTGAAGTCTTATCTTTCTGAACCCACGTCCACATAACTCCATTCCAGCAACTTCCATGCTTTCTTTAACAGAAAAGGAGCTGGGGGTCCCCAAACGGAACATGTGCCCTTGCAGCAAAGAAGGCTGATGGTATCCTGGGCTGCAGTAGGAGGAGTGTTGCCAGCAGGTCAGGGGAGGTGATCCTTTCCTTCTACTCTGCACTGGTGAGGCCACACCTGGAGTGTGGTGTCCAGTTTTGAGCTCCCCAGTACAAAACAGACATGGACATACTGGGTAGAGTCCAGCAAAGGGCCATTAAGGCCATTAAGAGACTGGAGCATCTCTCTTACGAGGAGAGGCTGAGAGAGCTGTGACTGCTCAGCCTAGAGAAGAGAAGGCTCAGGGGGATCTCATCCGTGTGCATCAGTATCTGAAGGGAGGGTGCAAAGATGATGGTGCCAGGGTCTTTTCAGTGGCACTCAGTGCCAGGACCAGAGGCAACGGGCACAAACTGGCAAACTGTAATACAGAAGGTTCCCTCTGAACATCAGGAAACACTTTTTCACTGTGAGGGTGACTGGGCACTGGCATGGGTTGCCTGTAGAGGTTGTGAAGTCTCCCTCCTTGGGGATACTCAAAAGCCATCTGGACACGGTCTTGAGCAACCAGCTCTAGGTGGCCCTGATGAGCAGGTGAGTTGGGGCAGATAACTGCCAGAGGTCCCTTCCAAACTCAACCATTCTGTGATTTTAACAATCTGACTACGTGTCTGATATGAACTGTACTATTAATACTATACAATAAATCAGCCACAGGACTGATTAATTACAATGTCTCTGTGGTCCAAATGGTTGCCCATTCAGCTTACTTTTGTCCAGAGACACAGCAGAACTACCAGGGCCAATTAATTTCCTTTCCCTCACACACTGGGGAAGTGCATAGGCTATACTACATCTCCACTATTGGCATCTGAGGAAGAAAACTTTTTATGGCATATTATATTATTTAAAAAAAAAAATTATTGCTAGGAAGACGGTGACAAATACTAGGGACAAATTCAGTAGCTGTAATAACGATTACCTGTATCGGCCAGGTTCACTGCTGAACTGATTCATGGTTTGACGGAAGCTACGGATGATATCATGCATACCAACTTGCGTGGCTGTGTAGTCATGGTAGAGCTGGGAATAAGCTGTAATACTTTCCTTAAAGAAGAACGCAATTCCCATTAGTTCACCAGTATTTTAGACTTCGGAACTCTCCAAATTCTTCCTGTCCTTTCCTGAGACAATGCACCAGTCCAGATAAATTTTAGCTGAAATGAGTTTAACATACCAACACTAACAGCGCAGAGCTGAACTGCACTTGGGGAACTCTAAAGATATGATAGCAGAGAGCTGATTATTTTGGCCCCTGTCCTTCAAGAGGGAGAGTCCACCCGCAGCATTAACCCACCGAGCCCATCGGCAGAAGCGAGCGCAGCCGGTGCTGCGGCCACACACCAGACTGGAACGATGGACAACATTGTTGTGGTAACTCACAAAGACAAGACCACCTGTGGAGCTGACCAGTTTTATGCCATCCCCAGCTCCACAGAGGAACGGTGTCTTAGTGCTGGCACTATCGTGGAACGTCCCTGAGTTCACTGCCTCAGCAGAAGCAAACAGCATAAATAACACAGCACATGCTTCTCAGCCTGTGTGGCCACCATCAGGTTCTTTTGTTTTACTCCCATTCCTACTAGCAGCGTAGAAGAAACACACGCTAGTGACTGCTGTGGGATCCCAAGCAGGCAAGAGCTCTGAGCTTACCTACTGCGGTGGGCTCCCCAGGGACGACCCACCAACTATTAAAATCGCAAGACTGGTCCTTTTAGAACATAAATTGAAAAGCAAATTATTTTAAGCAGAAAATTCAAAGCAATTGTGTCAGAACAAAAATGTGAAGGGTATATGGACAACAGTGTATCCTGTGGCTGTTTTGGGAATCTCTCAAGCCGCCCAGGCACAGGTAAAAATTGCGGCTGGGTGATGAGGTGGTGCCCCAGGCAGTTCCCCTTGCCGCAGAGAAACTGGTGAGGAACTGAAACCAGCTGTTTTACGGCAGCAGCTCTTTCCATCCATGTGTTAAAAAAAAACTGTGGACATGGCACTTCGGGACATGGTTTAGTGGGCATGGTGGTGTTGGGTTGATGGTTGGACTTGATGCTCTTAGAGGTCTTTTCCAACCTTAATGATTCTGAGATTCTGTGATTCTAATTCTCCTCCCACCCACAGCGTTCCTGCTTGCGGGTGTCTCGCCGACCTACTCCCTCAGCCCAGAGCTGCTTTCTTGTAGGTGCTCCTTCCGCAGAGCGCCCAGGAGCCACTTGCCTTCCAAAGGACAGGGCTGACCCATGCTTCATAAAGCCAAAATTAAGACCCGAACGAGTGAAAACATACATTCTCTTGCCCCAGTGGGAAATACCGGGGGGGGGGGGGGGGGGGGGGGGGGGGGGAGGGATGGGGCGGGGTGTGGAACAAAGACAGAACATATACGTTACTGGATTCTGGGACTTGTTCACTTGAGGCTCGTCTCGTAGGTGCGTTGCTTCTAGAAGAAATTTAACAGCGCTGAAACTAAATCCATCGATTCCTTTGCTTAGCCAAAATTTGATTATGTCCTAGACAAAGGTAAAAGTTGAGAATTCCAAGTGAGCCCATCCCATTCAAAATAGTACATACTTAAAAAGAAAATTAAACCTGTTAGTAGGTATTAATATCTAACAATTTTTTTTTTTTAATTTGTACTTCAAATTTTACTAGAAGTTAAAGTGAATCATGTCAATCTAAGGTCAAACTAAGGTCTAAATAAAGCATGTCTTATTATTTCATCCAGTATGAAAAAGATCGGTCTGTAACTTCTATTGTAGTTCACGCGACCAAAGCCAGGGCATGCCTCGCTGAAAGCAGTTTCTAATCTCATCCATCAAAACAACTGGGCTCATGCTAAAGCGCTGTTGTTGGTGAACACCCATCATGGCTGCACACAATTAGAACACATTGATTCAAATATGCAAGAAGATGTGGTTCTGCACAGAACTTGTGCCACCAATTTTCTTTTTATACAATAGAGCTCTTAAAACATTTGTTCTCTTTTATTTGACTGGTGTGAATTTTGTTTTTTAATTTTATTTTCAGGCTTATTTGTTGATTTTGCAGGAATATGAAAAATTATCATCTAAGTTAAGATACTGCTATCAATTTGTAATTTCACTATCAAATTCAGAGGTTAGTTGCTATTTGTAAAATTATATCCTACTTCAGTAGCTATTATATTACCTCAGCTTTCATTGCTCTAGTTTTAACAAACAACTCTAAAGTTCAGTCCCTCTTGAGTGGTTTCTGCAAATGTTCTTTTAGGCCAGATACTTCCCTCCATCTGAGGACAAAAACTTTTTTTTTTTTTTTTAAGACAGCTATTGAATTGCCCGTTTTTTTAAACATATGAAGTACACTTGCCTGAACAGGCTGGAGTAGAACTAGTCCACACTCAAGCTTTACAGATTTTTGTTTGGCAAATAAAGACTTTGCCTTACGGCGTTGTGCTTTCTCATAGAGCCATTCTGAAAGCAGCAGCTCTCGACAACGTGTCTGCCCAATATTGACCCCACCAAAAATTAATTTCTGTTTATGCATGTGCTCATCACAAAAGCAACAGCAGGTATCAGGAGTGCAGGTATCGGGCACTGACATGAGACTCACTGAGACTGATCCACTTTTATTTACGCAAGAAAGGCACAACGCGCTGGCTTCTAAGTTTCATTGCTCCACGTGCCCTTTGGCTAAACCAGACGTGAGCTTCCCTGGAAGAGTAAGTTTGCTTCCTTCTCAGTCCCACAGCCCTGACCTTCTGAAACAGGACTTTGAATTAAAATACTAGACAAAGATTATTCTTTAACATGCTGGAGCAATCAATGGTTTTCATAAGCATCTACCAAAGGTTGGTGTTAGCAGGCCAAACTTAGGAGTTCTCGTTTCATTTCTTTGCAGAGGAAACGCAGCATCTGTTCGCTACTGGAGCTTCAGTAACGTATGAGGTGCCGTTCAAAAAAACCTGAGTCAGGACCATTGAAAATTAGGTGTAATGTTAGGAAGAAAGGTGTGAGTGGAACGACGTGGTGTAAAGGGAAGTGCCAATATGTAGAGGTTACCGGTGGAGTTCTTCAAGGATCAGTCTCATTGCACGCTTTACTTAACAAATGTGACCAAAAGGGTTTTGTTTCTTCGTGCACATGCGGTACCCGCGGTGAGGGGAGAGGCTCCAGAGGGACAGCGCGACCACCACAGTAAGAACTGGGCAGCTGTGAAGACCACCGCCAAAGCAGCACGCCAAAATTCAACAGTACAAGTAGCAAACACTGAAGGCCTAAACACAAAACACACTTGAGGTAGCTGTACTACCTGAAGGGGCTATAGCTTAAGGCGGGGTGGGGTGGGGCAGAAGCAGCAGTTGTCAGACTCCCTGTGCTCAGGGCCACTTCCCCATATTTTAATGAAGTCTACATGGTCTGCTGGGAGACATTATGCAGACAGGCATGAGGTTTCATCAGAACACCTCCTTGCCTTGGTGAAGCACTCTTGCCATGACAGCTGTCCGTCTGCCTCTCTCCCCTGTAAAGTCATCAGAGATGTAGACAGATCGAAACTCACTATCTCCCCCTTACCCACAAGCCCAGGCATTCCTCGTAATTCAAATCAGCAAACATCTCTTCGCTAAAACAAGGTGCCATCCCCACGTTTGACTGGCTCATTAACAGCTCCTTGTATCAACAGAGATAAAGACTTCTCTCTGCTTGAGTGATTCAGCTCTGCTTCAGCACAGGCTTCGGTGCAAGAGCCGCTTCGCCTTCCATCTCAATCCTTCCATTAGTTCTTGTCCTTGATGCAACATCCAAACGCCCTAAGTGCCTTCACCCTTGGCTCTCGATGGAGGCTAGAGCTGAAAGCAGTTACCTGCTTCCAGACCGCAGTCACGTTGGGTGATTTGACGACTAGCACCAACTTCAACGCAAGTAACAGCAATTTTAGGGGACAGAGAGGGAACTGCCTATGCCACTGTGCAAGACTCTGCCCAGACATCTTTTCTGTTCCATTTGTTTGTTTCTGGCCATCCGCATTTGAGAAAAACCTCAGGCTAGAAGCGTTGCGAGGAGTAAATAGCGGCCAAACAAAGGGATGGAGAGTCTCTCACTTCAGGGAAGATTGGAAAAGCCCACCCCATTTAATCTAGCTTAACAGAAGCTGAAGGGGGATGTTGTCAGAGCTGAAAAACAGATAAGCATAAAGGAGGCTGGGAAAAGCTATTTCAGCTGAGGGACAAGTTTGGTTCATAGGGAGCTGAGTAGGAACAGTTTGCGAATAAGGTTAGGCTGAGAAGTAGTGGGCTCCTGAAACATCAACGCAATTTCAAGAAAGCCTTTAGCGAGAAGGGGAAAAGGAGCTCCTTCTGACGTGCAATAGCCTGTTCCAAAAACCCATCAAGATCTTACCAAGCACTTGTGAGAGCAGGAGACTCAAGCCAGCGAAAAAAGCAACAGTCGTACCTTAAAATCCAGAGGACTGCAAACACCACCCGCCACCAGTACTTCCACTCAAGGACACTTCTATTTGGAGATTTTTTTTTTTTTTTTGGTTGCTTGTTTGCTTTTAAATTAAGACTTGAAGCAAAGCGAAAATCCTCCGACACTAGAAGCATTACAGCATAAAGCTTGAATTTTGCTTTAACGTTCGTCTAGATACCTTTTTGTTTCAGTTGTTTACATACGCTGCAATCCTTGAATTACTTCCAACTAGACTGCAAATTGTGTAGCACAAAATCAGAGAAATTAAGGGTAGAAATAGCTGCTTTGCTGTTGGCACAGCAGCAGCGAGTTACGTACTTACACGGATTTCTTGTTGGACAGCAAGGCTGCGAAAATTTAAGTCTGGCTGTTCTTTCCCAAACTGATGAAAATAACATTGCTTTCTCACATCGTCAAACTGCCAGCTGGAATTTCCAAAGACACTCACCTGCTCATATAAAGGAGAGGGATAATCAGAACTCCTAATTTAACAAGCGTTTACTCCTGTGCATACTTTAAGATGCGGCGCATTACAAGCATGTAATAAGGCACAAAACGCCTAATCAATGGAGTAAATTCTGAGCAGATTTTGGTACTTAACGTTTTACCTTTCCTTCTCCCACTAATTGCTCTCCCTTTAGTTGGGCTTCACCACATGTATTTCTTGCTCAACGTTCTGTTTCATCCCTTTTTTTTTTAAGTAGACTTTCACTGAGAATTAGTCAGAAGGGAGGGGAAAACATGGGTGGGAACATTTCTTTTGGAATTGTTTTTCCTAAAACTTATTAAAAATATCTTTAGTTAACTTAGAGCTTTCTGCAATCTGCTGTTGTCCCTCTGAAGCGCCAACAACAGTCAGCATCTTCAAATGTTAACTTTATCATCATCTCTGTAATAGAAGATTCCAAAAGCTAAGATATTTCTTAAGGCTTTAAGTTTAAAGAAAAATTACACTAGCTGGTACAAAATACCCAAAAGCTAAGATATTTCTTAAGGCTTTAAGAAAAATTACACTAGCTGGTACAAAATATTAATTCCACCTTGAGTTTCTAGAATATACGAGTTCCTAATCATGCACCCATCAGTTCAAATTTCAAATAAAGATATTTGAAATAGGCAACAGACTTTCCGGCCTGATCCCCTTCCAGAAAAAGGAAAAAAGCCAAGACGAGGCTGTTTTGTTCTCCTCCCCACCAACGATGATTTCAGAGGAGCTGAGATGAAGTTTCTGGAGCGGAGTGCCCAGACTGAGAAGGGGGCACATGTGCGTGCACAACTATCCCTTTTTTTGTTTGTTTAATGAGTGAAGATTTAACACCGAGGTAAAGAAACAAAAGTAATTTTCAAAATTCTGTTTGAAGTCGGAACTCCTCGCCCCTGAGCTGGTTCAAATCTTAACCCGCACCAGCTCATTTAGTGCCTTCAGTTTGTACCTCTCAGCAATCCCGCGCGTCTCCCTTCCCGTGTTTACCCAGTTGTTTGGAGGAGAGACCGAGCCAGCAGCCTGCGTGCAGTCCTGCCAGATGTAGTAGTCCGTGTACTTCCCAGTCCGATTGCGACTCAGCTGAAACCATCGGTGTTTGTCACTTGTGTGGTTTGGTATTAAATCCATTATCACCTTTAGCCCTAAAAAAAAAAAAAAAAAAAAAAAAAAAGCCATAAAAAACCGCATTAAATTTAGCCTTTTAAGACAAAGTTCACATTTTTTCCTTAATGCAGCATCTGAAACGTTTGGGCTTCCTCCATCCCAGAGGTCTGGCAAAGGAGAGAGGTGAAAAACCCCACAGAAAGCCCCAGACTACCAACACAGTTAAACTAACTGAAGTCTGCAAGCAGCATCTTACGGGTACGGTTGCCCCCCAGCACATTGCCGGGGAGGGATAGAAGGGGGAAGAAAAAAAACTAGAACAGATTTCTGCTTCCTCTAACTCTGACTTCAACACTTCTGTCTCCCGCCCCCCAGGTGGGAAAGGCACTTCACCAGTCTAGCACCAGCGAACACACGTTCTTCCTCACCCTTCCTACAGACTAGACATGTTTTGAAATCCCAAATATTTTTGGGACTGGCAAGCCGTCTTCCATTCAGCCCAACGGCTGGAAGGACAAACACCTGAGCAGACTTTTGGTCTACGGCATAAAGGCACCACCCAGAGAGGCAATCGCGGGAGGGAAGCCTCTGCTCCCTCCCAACCCCGTAACTCCTTTCCCGCTCCCCTCAGAAAGGGGCCATCAGCCACCAACAGCGGCACCTCGGCCCCGATCCCCCAGAGCACCAACGCCCGCACCGTACGCACCTCCCACCCGAGGGCGGGAGACGGAACGGCAGCGTTGGCGTGGCCGTGGGGCCAACGCGCACCCCTACTGGGCACCTCCACCTGCTTCTGCTCCACGCCGCCATGGGGGAACGGCCAGACGCGCAGACCGACGTCTGGGAGCGTAACCAGGTTACGTAAAAGGTACGCCCGCGTCGGACGAGGGAACATCTTTCTAATAGTTATTTGGCTCGGAGCCGCAGCTTACCTCTGTCGTGCACGGCGGCAAGCAGATTCTCAAAATCGCTCATTGATCCGAACATGGGATCAACATCATAGAAGTCTTCAGCTCCGTATCCGAGGTCTTTTAAGGGGGACTTATAGAAAGAGGTGATCCAGATGGTTTTTATATTCAAATACGTAATGTGGTCCAGTTTTTCTTGGATGCCTATTTAAAAGAAAAGGATGTCATGTGTTTAGAAAAGACAAACTATTTTTGGTGCAGTAGGTTTGCTGGGGGCTCTCAAAGACGGTGCACAGGTGCCTTCGATACATGACCATCCCCGTTTTCACTGACCTCAGGTAGCAGGGCAATCCTGACATTTCTTCAGGGATAGAATGACACCACAGAACGGAAACCATTCAAAGCCACTTTTTACAAAGAGCCAAAACAAATTTTCATTCCATATTATAAAAATATTTATTTCATTTAATAAAGTTAACACTCACTTCCGAAAGCAAGCTCCTACGCTTTGTTACAATGCGGCGACAGCATTGCTTCCCCGTTTCAAGGAACATCAATTAATCCTCAAACCACTCGACGGGAAGCACAATTTTAATGCAAAGATCCCAGGTTTTCCCTGCCTTAGGAAAAGTCTTTTATGGGGTTTTTCTGTGAGGGCACCTCAACTCCAGCCTCCCCTCAGGAGTTTTACACCCAAATCTTTCCTGTCTTCCGGACACGTTACTACCGGCATGCAGCTACAGAAAGTTTCTTCTCTTCACTTGCCAGCGGCGTACGTTATAGGTAGCGCTTCTTGTTTAGAAATATTTTGTCCATTATGGCGTTGAGCCTTCCCTTTCCGAAAGACGCGTCTCAGCTAAGCTACTGCTAAGTGGCACTGCCTCTTGGTATCAGGTACCCCTTCTCAATGCATTCCTGAGAGCCCAAAACCACCTAGACCATGAACAAAAAGTAACACATCTTCCTCTCCTCTTTGTCAGTTTTGCGTTTCCTCACTTGCCCTTCTGGAAGGGCCGCCGACCTAACATGACAAAGTGCTCAGCACCACCCATCCTCCTGACTGACCTCAGCTTCGTGGAGATATTTTACGCTGATGGCAGTGTGCTGCTGCTCGCTCCCGGTGAGCGAGAGAGCAGGAGCTCTCGCCTCTAAAGATCCGTTCTAACTCCAGGCTGAGGCTTAGCAACTTCAGCAAGCAACTCCTAGATTTATTCACGACCATGTGAGTTGCCATTAATGATCAGTCAAACAACTTTTCTTCCCTTCTCCATTAGGGTGGCTTTCTCTGTTGCACGGTATGGTGATTTTTTTTTTTTTTTTTAATATATATGTATATACACTCACACACGTACACAGCCAACTGCTACACAGCTTTGCACATACCAAGAATGGAAGTTCACCCACCTTTCAGATCCCCATTCCCATCCATGTTGCTGTCCTTGAAGGAACGAGGGTAGATCTGGTAAATGGGACTAGCCTGCCACCAGTCAAGGCACTTTGGAGAGAGCGCAATAATTGCAATCGTAGCGCACACAAGCACGGCGGCAGCGGCAACGATGAGCCAGAAGAGAACCTCCCTGGTGACTCTGTACCGGGCCTGGCTGGAGAATTTCAGCAAGACTTCCTTCGGCATCCCCGCGTAAGGCTTCAACACCGGCTCCTCCGTAGACGCTGGGTCCACAGCAACGGTGCATGTTTTTGGCATTTCTTCTTGGCTACTGGCATCAGTCTCCTTGTCATCAAAAGCCTCATTTTGAACAAATCCGTTGTTCTCCACACCTCCCTTCTCGCTCAGCTCCATAGGTAAGCTCTTAGCTTCCTCCTCGACCATTTCACTTCACGGGTCTTGTCCCGGCAGCTCCGGGCAGAGCAAGGAAGCGTGCCAACACACCTTTGTTCAGTGGAATAAGAAGCAGTGTAATTAGCTTCTGGGTTTATAATCAATCCTGACCAACAGGTCAAAGTTCAAAAAGAGACATCTCTTCCGCATAACAGGCATCTTCAGCAAGATAACAGGCTACAGGCAAGTGCGGTCTTCCAGGGAGGTTAAGCCTATTGCTCGGACCGGCCGAGGAGAGTTACGGTTACTGTTGCTCTGTCCCGTACACGAAACTTCTCGTCCTTTGACAGCAGGAGAAAATCTGTTTTTTGGTTTTTGTTTTTTTTTTTTTTTTTACCAGGAAAAGATTTAGTAAATATGCAGCTTTCCAGACTGGTCATGGTCTCCCCTGCCTAAAGCAGTCTGAGAATTAATGAGTAATTTAAACAGGGACAGCAAGAGAACGAGGTGTTGACAACTTCTGGCCCAAAAGCAACAATGCAAACTAAGAAGAACAGACACCAAGGCCTGTCGCGCTTCGTTTCTCACAGCTTAGAAAAACAAAAACCCCCAAACTAACCCAGCCCAGCCCACCCACGACTCTTAAGCAGTGACAACGATGAGGCACGTACCAATCCTGCAACTCGCAGCACGTGACAGGTTGCTACACCCAGGGCTACCCCGGGTCAGGACAGGACAGCCCTGCACAGGCGCGGGCCAGCCTCACGAGACAAAAACCCACTGCCCACTATTAAAATCCCTTTTAAAAAAAGAAACCTTTAAAGGAAAGCAACCTTCCCCTTCTCTCTCTTTTCCCTCCTTCTACTACTTTAGCCAGAAGAAAGCGTCGCCCAAAGCCTGCACAAGCGCGCACAGATTTACACATCCCTGTGCCCCAAGCCCCAGCTGCCCCGAAGCCCACACCCACCAAGACATCCCCTCCAGCCAGCGCTCTCCGCCCGGGCATACTAAAGCAAATGCAAAGCAACATACATTTGCCAAGGAGCTGCCTCATCACATGTCAAAGCAAACCCCTGCCGTAGGGTCAGGGTCCCAGGGAAGCTCCCACAGGCAACTGCAGTGGAGAAAAGGTCCGTTCTGGCCTCAAAAGCGTATTTATTAAGTTTGCCTCAAACCATGGAAGAAAATTATAAACTAATGACTGAAAACAATCCAGCAGGCAATATTCAAATGATTCAGAAATGTGTTATTGCTTCCATAGCTGGTTTAAGAAGATGTCTTTTTTTTCTGATGGCTTTAATGCTTTTCTTCCCTTTCCTCACAGCAGTGCCGGCAGCAACCTCAGCCTGTGCCAGCGGCGGGTAGTTGTCGGAGCATTCGAGATGGTGGCAAGACTTTCAGTGCCCGTAGTTCAGAATTGCTGGGAAATTCAGAAGTGGGAAATCATTTGAAACAGTCTCCCATCTAATGACTCTACAGTCTTAATATCAACCTATCAGTAAGTCGTAAAGGTTTCCAGGAAGGCACCGTACACCCAGCCCGCATTCGGTATGACGCCAACCGCTTCCAACCCCCCCCCCCCCGCCATTTCAGTGGTTTCATTTCAATCATTTCATTTCTGGTAAAAATAGGAAATGTGTAAATACAGAAAACTTTTTAGAGCACGTCACCTCGAGACCTTAGTACTCCCCACCTTGCTTTTTCCCCGGATTCACAGGTTTAAACACGCCCACGGCTTCCTGCGCTACCCAAAAGCTCTGCCACGCGCCCAAGCACAGCGGAAGGCAGCAGCGAGTCGGAGGCAACAGCAAAGGGCAACCGAAACGCGGCCGCGGGCCAGCCCCGCCAACGGGGCTTGGGACGGTCGGGCACACGGAGAGGGAGGGCTCGGCCCTGGGGCCAGGGAATTTTGGGAACAGACTCACAGTGCCCTCAGTTGTGCGTTTTGTTTGTTTGGGGTTTTTTGGTTGCTTGCTTTGCCTCCCCCCCCCCGCCCCCCCGCCTGTTTCTAAATTGTGGGGCTGACACAACAGAGAATCAGAGTTAAGAATACAGATCTCTGTGTGTGTGTATGTATATATATTCTGTGCTTTTGCTTTCATATGTATGTACATCCCCTCCCAGCAATGTGTCCAACCCTCCAAAAGCCCCACCACTCGCCGCAAGAACAACGCCGAGTCTCTCAGATCACGGCACTGTGCAAAACCAACGCCTGTAAGACCAGGCTTGGCTCCCGCTGCGCTATTTAGCAAGAGAGAGGCAAGTAGTATGTAAAAAAAAAAAAGTTGAAGGACATGCATTAAAAAAAAAGTCAGCTAGGAGCAACACCGACAAGCAGACTGTACATTAGTTACCCAAGTAGCTGTCTTGTTTTGTTTGCTTATTTGTGTTTCATTTATTTTTAAAATGCATTCCCAGCCATAGCCTCGCCTCCCACGGGGCCACCCTGCTCGTTCCGAGTCTTTCCTACCAGCCTAACGGGAACGGGGAGCAGCCTCCCTGCGTTTGTAGAAACTGCAAAGGATGTATTCATGCCAGAAGACCACTGCGTGACACAACAGCAAAGCGTTAACAGTGACATCTTAAACAGATTTTAGTGCTGCTTCTTCCTTCCTCTGTCTCTCCCCGCGACACCGCAGCTGCCCAGCGAGCCGCAGAGCCGCGGCCAGCCGCGCTGCCCGTTTGCTTGGTACGTCGTGACTGCGTCACGCAGAACTTGCCCCAAGTCACGATCGGCACCTCTTGAAGAACGCGGCCCGCGGCCGAGGATCTTCACGTCGGCCATCTCACAGCACGGGCCGGAGTCAGAGCGTTTACGTACCGGAGACGGAGAGCAGCACCTCCCCAAGTCCCAGCAAGCATCTCTGGCACATCACCGGCACACAGGCATGTAGTTATCGTAACAAGTAGCTGCTCGACAGGCTAGGCTACATGACCGTGATTGAAGGTGCAGTTCTGTGTCTAATTCACCAGCGTTTTGCGCTAATTTGATCACCTCCTGCCCGTGAGTGCTTGTTCCCACCTTGCCTTGCCCCCCGCCCCAGGCCAAGTGAGGTGTTTAGGCAGCTGGACAGTGAACCAAACCGGGAAACAGCTTTGGCGAGGAAAAAAAAAATAATTTAATTCTTCAGACAGTCCTATTCCTGATCTGGAATAATAACTTATTTATACCTTACGGAGGACAGATCGTGTTTTAATTGCCAAGCGTCCAGCTGAAAAGAGGAGGGTTCTGCGGCTGTGGCAGACCAAGGCAGCGTGCCGGAGCCGGAGGCTGTGGACGGATGAATCGCTGGGCTCGCCTCAGCCTTCCTCTGGTGGGGACGGCGCACAAAAAGATACAGGGACACACTCAATCATTTAAAGGTTAAAACAGAACATAAACCAACCTGGCAGCCACCGAGTACGTGTCTTGGTGAACGTACAGGTTTCAGAGTCAGACTGACCGTGCTTACAGCCCGGCTTCAACCGCGTCGCAGATCACATCAACCCCACGTTGCTACGCGGGGAGAGCTGCAGCGCAGGCAGGTACCAGCGGCGCGCAGGTAGGCTGGGGCTGGACACCTGGACCTTGAATGCTAAAAATTCTTCTGGAAAACTTGGAGGGGAAAACACAGCCAAGGAGCTTAAAGTAGGTCTGGATGATCAACTGCCACTAAACCCTGGAGAAGAAGCCCAAGAGTCTGGTACCTCCTCCTATACATGTTTCCTCAGACTGAAAATAAAACCACACAGGTATTTTGTTCTTATTACAGACCTATTTTTTTTTCCCCTCTCCTTCTCTTGAGGACTTGCTCGCCTTGAAATTACTGGATAAAGGGAAACTGTAAACTTCCTTTTGAGAGAGGCAGATCACCAACAATTCCCACCGAGCTTTAACTTTTTCCTTTTAAAATATATTTTATGTATGCAGGCATTATGCTTCTGGCTTGCTCTCAAGCAATTCTGAAATGGTTCCCTCCTGAGCAATTTTATAGTTTAGCAGGAGTAACTAGCTAACGCAACTGCGTTAGCGGAATCCAGTGAAAAGCATTAAATAGTAAAGAACACACTTCACACTCTGTGCCACTTACTCTGTTTACCTCAGGGCTAGATAGGGAAACAAAGCCAGTCGGTATGTGGGCAGTAATAGCTGCTATCTCCACACAGATTGCCATGGTTATTTCTACAAGATGGAGGGATTAATTTCCGCAAGTATTTCTTATATATCATTATTTAGATGCACTGGCTGGCTAAGTAGTCTGCTGCTTGATGCTATACAAATGCCAAGTAACTTGCCAGTCTACTCAATACCGCACCTATTACACCGACCACCACACAGAGGGGTGATTAAGCACCCTGATGTGCTAAGTGTAGGAAGATGTTTATTGTTTAAAAGTTCTCTTGCGTGACGCTTTTTCATTAAATGCTTCGTTACCACTGGAACTGGCCCGACATAACGCACTTCACCTCTAAATATAACCTCATTCCTTAGAGCATCAGGGCCAGCTTCACACCGCCGTCAAGAGGCGAGCACTATGGCTGTCGGTTTTTCCTCAGCGGCTCCTGCAATGCTGATGGATAATCTGACCTTTAAAGCTATGCTGCAGTCAGCACGCAGAAAGTCCTCCCTCGACGCCGGGGACGGCCGTCGGGCGAGCGGTGCTCTCCAGGGACACGTTTCCGACGCGGCATCTTTTACCCTGGGCGTCCCCGAGCGTGCGCGAGGTTTCTGCCATCAGCCTCAAGTCCTGCGGGGTGGCAAAACGTAATCGCGCGGGACACCGTGACGTGGTTCGGTGGGGTTTTTAGTTATTTTTTTAATGCTCTTAGTCCACCAATGGACTATGCAACTAAAGGATAGTGGCGTTATAAATGCTGTCATTAGCTACTGCTCGGCTCACGCGACGTTCCGGGGTAGGAAGGAGGCTCCTGGCCCCTGCCCACCGTGGGTGATCGCCATGGCTGGCTTCTCCCGCTATTTTTAATGAAAACAATTATCCTCTAATTCTGGCTGTTATCATAGCTGCAAGAGCAGCAGCACACGGAGCCGACGCCTTCTGGATGCCCTCCCCTGCGGCGGATCAAGCACTGCGCTGTCAGGCATCCGTAGGAAAGCCTAAACTCCAGGTCTGTTGCCTCCCCAGGAGGAAGCTCACTCACATAACCACACTCTTCCCTTGACGGCATTCATCCATCGCACTTCTCCCTTAGAGGACGACAACTTTGAAAGCATTTTCTTTTCCAGCCTAGTCCTTCAAACCTTTGCCAGCGAGAGACCCAGACCTCAATTTTACCCTTGCGTGAGCTGGGGATGTTCAGCATAGCATTAAACCCCAAGAGACTGTTGCTGAAGTTTTGATGGCTATAAACTCAAGAGTGACCCGGTGTCACTGAAAGATCTCCAAAATGGGAAATTCATGATACAGGCAAGCACAGCTGGGCAGCCCTCCAGGAAGCCAAGCAGAAGCTCAAAAACACAATGGCACTGCACCACATCACCACCACATCCATCCTTCGGGTTTCCAAATGGCAGCACCCCATAGCAAGCTACGTCTATCCTTCCTAAAACTTCTGACAACCATTTGCATTCGCTGAATAGTGGGAGAGGAGCACGTTTTGGTCTGCTGAGCACTAAGCGCTTCCTCACGTGGAAGGATGAAAGGATGCTCAGGGAGGTGCTGTCAGGCAAGGAATACTGTACTCTGCCCTGGCGCTGCATGACGACAACGATGGCCATACTATACAAGCTGTGCTGCTTTTCACGGTGCCTCAGTTTCCCCACCTGCAGCAATTACACACGTAATATCAGTGTCATTTATAAGCACTCCACTCAGCCTCACCAGAGCTTAGAATGACGTGTAGTCCTTCCCCGTCTCTGCTGCTGCATCTAGATGGGCCTTCCTGCACCTAGTTTGCTTTTTCACACCTATCAAACTGGTGGCCGGCGTTTCATGATCAAATCCACTCAGGCTGTGCTCCCCTGAAATAATTTCCTGCTGAAAGCGCTCAGTTCAGACCAGAAATCCCCAGCCTGCACAGAAAGCTTCACTCCATAGTGCCGAATTGCATCCCAAGGCTTTTACAATGGCTCTGTGTGACCGACAGGTCATTGACTCCACAGACCGCAACGGACACGTGAGTGTGTAAAAATCAGTGGGAAAATTGGGAGCGAAACCAAAGAATTGGAAACACACTTTTCCGTAAAAAAACAAACCAAACTAAACAAATGCAAACCAAC
>NW_010544121.1:0-68375 GCF_000687285.1 Phaethon lepturus | reverse complement strand
CTCCAATTCCGGTGAACACCGGACGAGCTGGCACATGCAAGGTTCTATGTTGAAGGAAGGGGCTCTCTGGCCAGCACAAACTAGCCCTCCGCATCAAGCAAACATTTCACAGCTCTAAGAAGCCATCTCCAAAGACAGATGTACCATTCAGTGTGCACACAGGCAGCAGAACTTAAGCTTAAATTTCATATTCACCTGAACATACGACTGAAATTGAAGACAATCCTTACTTTCCACAAGGCAGAAAAACTGCTAAAAACCCAATTGTAAGTACTAACCTCTAAACACTGCCTAAACCAAGTTTCGTTTCAGAATTGCCTGGCGTTCGGGGATCCAGTTAGCGGGGGAGAGCATTGCTTGGTGAAAGGCGAAGCAAGCACCGAAGCAAGCACCGCCTGCAGCCAACGCCAGCCTTTGCGTTTTGAACTTAATGAACCCACTGAACCCCGCGGGCTCTTCAGGTGCCGTATCTCAAAATAAGTAGCTGCAACTACTACACACTTGGATCTCTGCATTTTTTCTCCCTCTAATAAGTTGAGTGGAAAGTTAAATGCAGTAATTGCAATCTCCGAAGCAACAGTATGGAACTTGCTAAATGTTTGAAAGTGAGGATGAGTAGGAATGAAAAGATGAATGCAAAATATAGTTTACCATTTTAACATTTGTCACCTAGTACAATAAAAAAAAGGTGTCCATGACTAAAGGCAGAGACTAAGAAGTTGTAATGCACCACACCTCTAACCACCTTGCACATTGTTTGCATTAGCAGAGTATTTCCTACAACTATATCCTACCAAATTAAATGCAGATTTAGGAGAGCTAGAAAAAGTATTTTGGTTTGGTTTCACACATTCTCTGCTCCCAAATTGAAACTTGACTTTAAAACACACCAGAAAAAAACACATCTGTTTTACCCCCAGGCCTAAATCCTTGCACCATTCATCTTTGATGTGTTTATGAACTCAAGATGATCACTGGATAAAGGATAAAAAAAAAAAGTCTCAGACCGCATTCTCCAGTTTCTCCTAAAAAGAACAAATTAAATACTGTAGATTACTCACCCAGGATTAAGCAGACATTCACTTTTTTGCATGCAAGTAACATGCCAAAACCAAAATAATATTCACAGAATGGATTTGATGGATGGTGTTATGAAGGTTCCTTACAAATGTAACTGGAAATATCTTTTCATTAATGCAATCAGACTTTAACATGTCACAGCTTCCAACTAAGTTCTAAACATAAGGTATTTACTAAACTAAATGTTCACCCCCCCCCCCAACAGTAGTTATAAATACATCAGTGTAAAGAGATGTGTCTCCAGCACAGCTTCTCTTTTAGCACTTTCTTTTACAAGGACAGTTCAGATTTTCCAAGGAGAAATTAATACTCTTGCAAGGAATATAACATTTCCAAACATCTCTGGGTACTCATTTCTAAGTTCTGGGCACTAACTCCTAAAAGTAGTGGTTTATCTCCCAAGACACAGAATGTTCATTCTATGAATTTCTGTCCAATTCCTTTTACTTAAGCTTTACAGCTCTTTCAAAGTGATAAAAGCAAATCCCATTTGTCATTTTCTGACATAACTTTGCATGTAAGTTTCCTAAAAAAAAAAAAAAAACAAACAACCAAAAACTTGTTTGAAAACATCCCGTAACAACCCGACAGAATCAGAAGCCACCTGAAAAAGGAACCCCCCCGAGTATTTACCAACCAGATGAACTTCCAAGATGATCTTAAGAGTTGGACTGTTTCCAGCTTTATAGAGAATCACAGAATGGTTTAGGTTGGAAGGGACCTTAAAGATCATCTAGTTCCAACCCCGTTGCCATGGGAAGAGACATCTTCCACGAGACCAGGTTGCTCAAAGGCCCATCCAACGTGGCCTTCAACACTTCCAGGGATGGGGCATCCACAGCTCCTCTGGGCAGCCTGTTCCAGTGCCTCATCACCCTCACAGTGAAGAGTTTCATCCTTACACCTCATCTAAATCCACCCTCTTTTAGTTCAAAGCTGTATTACCCCTTGCCCTACCTACCACTACATGCCCTTGTGAAAAGTCCCTCTCCAGCTTTCTTGTAGGCTCCCTTGAGGCTGCAACAGTGTCTCCCCAGAGCCTTGTCTTCCCCAGGCTGACCAACCTCAACTCTCTCAGCCTGTCCTCACAGGAGAGGTGTTCCATCCCTCTGGTCATTTTTGTGACCCTCTCCAACATGTCCATGTCTTTCCTGTGCTGAGGGCTCCAGAGCTGGACGCAGGACTCCAGGTAGGGCGTCACCAGAGCAGAGCAGAGGGGCAGAATCACCTCCCTTGACCTGCTGGCCACGCTGCTTTGGGTGCAGCCCAGGATAGGGTTGGCCGCCTGGGCTGCCAGTGCACATTGACAGATCACGTTGAGCTTCTCATCCACCACCACCCCTAAGTCCTTCTCCTCAGGGCTGCTCTCAGTCCTTTCTTGGCCAGCCTGTATTTGTGTTTGGGATTGTCCTAAACCACATGCAGGACCTTGCACTTGACCTTGTTGAACTTAATGAGATTCACACAGGCCCACCTCTCAAGCCCATCAAGGTCAAAGGCGAGGTCCTTACAATACCAAACACTATTCCAACATTGCCTCGACTTCCCAACAACTCACCTTGAATTCCTAAAGTCTAGGAAAGCAGAAAAACAAAGTAACAGTCATTGCCAAAACAGACTTGACACAACAAGTGTGAAAAAATTATTTCCAACACCAGTGTTTCCATTAGTTGCCACAAGTCTTCAGAACGCATCTTCCTACTACACAGTGTTTTTTCCTCCTTTATTACGAAGGGCAACTACTTTCACAGAAAGATTGCCAAACTGATGAAGAATGGCGGGGCGTTTTTTGCTCCCCCCCTTTTTTTTTTCCTCCCTTTATAGAAGCCCATCCCCACGATTTGAATCCTTATCAGTCTTTGGTAAGTTTGAAAAGCAGGTGCTGATGCAATCATTAGTTGATGTTAATTCACAGTTGCTAACCACAGTAACAGCACAGCAAAGCTTTTTTCCTTGTAAATTCCTAGTCAAGCTGCATATGGGCAAATAAGGACAGCCAAGGACAGAATTTGGAAGTACTCATCAATGGTGAAAGAAATTCTCAATCATCCAAATCGGTCTTTAAATCCAGGCGTCACAGCGAAGGAGAGCTTTAAGGTTTCTGAAGCAGGGAAAATAATGTATTTGAGGGAACATGACCTTTCAGATGTAAAAAGAGCAAAGCACAGAAGCACTGATTAAGCATGCAACGAAGTGAATGATGGTAACAAGAGATGACCTCAAGCAGTGAGCTAAACACGAAAAGGAGGTGCAGTCATGCCAAAATGAAAAAGCTACTTGTTTTTTATCGGAGAAGCTGCTAGGTGGGCGATATAAGACTGCACAAGCAAAGCACAGCTAAGTCAGATCCGTACAGTTAACAGTCCAGACAGACACGAGCAGGACGAGATCAGATCGGCACACTAAGAGAAAGGGATTAAAGACATGTGAAACCCCAGGTGGAGTTTCAGCTAAAGAAACTGCACGCTTACCTGGATTATACTGCAAGAGTCCAGTGACTCGAGTACTTTCTTGTGGTTTTGTCAACTTGCCTTCATTCTCAGAGCATCCCATGCAGTTGCTCGCCTGCATCAGGCACCAGTAGAGCTAACTCTCTCTTTTAGAGCTAAAAACTAGCTATAAAGAGCTAAAAGCAACATGCCTTCAACAGACAATTCTGAAATCTAAAATTTGCTTTTTAGCCCAACAAAACCCAAATTAGTTGACAGATTAAAAACTGCTTGGCACTGTAGCTTTTTTACCAAATAGACCTGACACCTAATGTTAGGCAGCACTGTTTTTTGCTTCACCTTCCAGAAGTAAAAATTACCCACCAGAGTGCGGTTCAAGCCTGCAACTAATCTCAAGTTCCTACTGATTTTAATTTCCACTCTGAACCTTTGAAGTGCCAAAGAAAAATGACTAGTTTTCTGAGGCTAATTTTACTTTTTGTTTAAGATTTAAGCCAGTGATTATGGCTGACAGTGTAAGAAGGCTCACAGATGAAGTGGTTGACTTAACTCCACTTCATACATCATGCCAAGAAGCTACCTAGCAGCAAAGAAGCTAGCCTGTGTCAAAAAGAATTGACATCTTAACCTATTTTGACTGTACAGTTGTTTTTTGACCCCTTCACCTAAATAGCAACAGCAGCTCACATAAGGGGCATGAAAAGTAAGGATACTCGGGCCAAGTCCTGCAAAGGTTTGCATGCAGGCTCAAATAAGCACATGAAGATCCATTCTATTAAGAGGAGACTTTCACCATCATTAGCCTCTCACACAAACCTTTTGAGAAGATCAGGAACACACCACTTACATTTGCATCCATTTCTTTATTCCCTATTCCATTTAACATGTTAATGAGGATCAGTTAAAACAATTTTATTTTATTTTATTTTGCTCAAGGTTATCAGAGAGCAGATTTGAGAACTGACACAGAATACTTGGTCTGTTACAGAAAAAGAGTCATAAAAATGAAGAGAGAAGAATCAAGCTAAATTTGACATGTCAGAAAGACCTGAGGTGGAAGCGACACTCCCCACTCGGTGTTCTACAGAAATATCTCTATGTTAGTTATCGGGTGGTAACATAATTAAGAGAACATGATTTTAAAACAAATGTTAAAATTGACAAGTTATGGCATATAGTTAAATACATGAACAAATTTCAGTAGACATCTCAGACTTCCCACACTACAAATACACAGCCAAAAAGCATAGTTTTTTTTTCTCCAGGCTGCTGAAATCTGAACAGTATTTTTACTAAAAACCTGATTAGAATTCAGAAGCCACTGGATGCATGAATGGAAAGTAGCGCTAATTTAGAGGAAGGAGGTCTTGATTTACATTTTGTTGTAGCTGGGCAAGCTACAGTCCTTCTCTTTGAAGAACCTATGTGCACGCTTCACTTCTATACAATAGAAGCATAAACCCTTTTATTTCAGGGAGACTATCCACATGATGTGAAAAAACTACACATGTAAGTGTTCATAGAACTGGAGCCTATGGACTTCTGGAAATTGCAGATCATGAGGAAAGCATGCAGAGGTTATGCTGTACAAGCAGATACAACAAAACAGTTCAAAAACGTACAGACTCAAAGATCTACAGGTTGTTCATAAATACACCAATTCCACAGTAACACTACGTATTCAGACAGGTTATTACCATGCAGTATCAATAACATGGAGTATTTCATTCTCCTTTCCCACCCAGCTAAACAGCTTCATAAATAAGTTAAAAAAAAAAAATCAGTGAAAGTTTTGACATGAGAACATTAATGTTCGAGAAATTTCTATCCAAAACACTGTACTACAGTAAAATTTTATAGGACTAGCCTCAGATCTTTAAGAAACGTCAAGAAATAAGCTGACTAAAAAGTCAAGTTTAATCTGAATTTTTAGACTTTAAATGAATGATCTCCCATAGCCGGAATAAGGCTCATTCCAGCTGAACTTGGGATGGATTTGCCCTAGGAGCCTTAAATGTTGTTTGTATTCTTCTGCCTCACACAGAGAAAGCCACCGGGAGACTTCTGGCTTATTGTGACCAAGAGCCACGTTCACTATGAAACAAACAGAAATCCATCACTAAGAGACACCTCGTAAATCCTATTTGGTTATCTTCTTATACAGAACACTTGCATCTTCTTGATAAATCCTTCTCAAGAAAATATAAAGCATATCACGCTGTTTTAGCAATCCTTTATTGAAGATAACAAGTTGGTTATGTTCACTGTATTGTATGAAACATCACAATATCATACTGGGAAGGTACTATCAGTACAGGGTTGGACCAGAGCGGACAGTCTGAACAATAAACCATTTTGCATTCTTCATTCCCTATTTTTTAACAACCCCCAAAAAAACCAGTAAAGGGACAAATACCTGTTAACATCATCATTTAGAACACTTTAACTTACAAGGCTAAAATCTAATGAATAAATAAAATATACTGTGGCAATAATCCTCTCTAGACCAAAAAAAAAAAAAAAAATCAGATACACAGTGAATCAAAATGATTGGGAAAGTTGGCCTTCGGCACCAGTATGAAAGAGCATGTGGTTTTTACAGACTCACCATGGGGATAAAGTTACAGAAAAATACCATGAATTCCATTTCACACAAAACCAGTTGATGACTGTCATTAGCTTAAAACTACACAAAGGGCAATTACATCCTCGCTGAAACACAGTTTAAACAAATAGGAAAATGTTTACAAGGCATCCACAGCATGTAAATCATGTACAGATGGATACATTCATTGTTTCCCCTCCCCAATAGCTTTTATTTTAGATAAATACTTTACTCTTCCCCATTTTCAGCATTTACTGGACTCATTACATGCACAACTCAAAGTCAGAAAAAAAGTCAAGGTTATTGCAAAAATAGAATTAAACTAAGAATCTTCAAGTACCTTACATGACAGCCACTCTGTACCATGCCCATTGCTTATAAAATGAAAGGTCATCGAACCCATGAAAATATCTCTAATATTTTCTTAATTTAAAATAGATAATTTTAAGTGTATTTATAGTAATCTCAAAGTGATAATTTGAACTTTGAAAATAATGCAAACAATTAAAAATTATACCCATATTACACAAGACTTCTGTCTGTATCTTAAGCTGAAAAAAATCAAAAAACTATAGAAAACCACATATAGAACAAAAAAATAATCACAATTTACATTATAATAAAGGCAAATTTTCAGCATTTTTTAAAAAACCTGCAGCTGTGAGAGATGTCAAAGCAAGTCACTACTAACTATAAATTCATCAGTTTGGTTTTAAAAGATTTTCTCTAGCAAGAGTTTAAGGGTGTGTTGTACACATGCGTAAAATTCTTACTGTTTTTAGATGCCTAGAATCTTCATATATTATTGCCAAATACACTTATCTTCAAGCAAGCAGTAGGCAATGTATCACAATTTGGACACCGCAGGGAAACCTAACGGTCTGGTAATACAGGTAAAACTGGAAAATTAAAAAAAACCCAAACGCATCTGATAGCATATTGCCCAATTGAAATTACTTCCAAGCCACAGAGCTGCAGAGCCTTCCAACTCGGTAAAGTGAAATAAGTAGCGTCTGAAACAATTACTTGTACTCTCTCATGCTCGTGTGTTGCACATTTCATTTAGCCATAGTGTATCTTCAGAGTACACTTACAATCCCATGCACCTCAGGTACATATACCCATCTGCTGAGAGAACCATTCCTTCCTTCCTTTTTAGGGTCAAAGTTCATTACAGATGTAATCAGTATGCCTGAGGCTGGTAAAAATACTGTAGTACAGGCAATGCTAAGAGTGGCAATATCAGAAAACACAAAAATGAACAAATGATGGAAAAATCTAATATCTTTCTGCCCATTTCAAAGAATGTTGGAAATCCACCAGAATTTTTCCCTCGTATTGAAGAAAAGAGATTTAAAAGTTTTTTTTCCCCCTTTCAGAATCAAAAGCATTTTAGTAGATTTGTAAGGCTACCACGGATCTTCTAGATCTCCAGCACCCTACAGGAAAAGAAGAGGAGAAACATTACTACTCACCAATACAAATGAAAACATTTTGTTGCACTTTGGATTTCAGTGGCATAATTAACTAGAATACTAGCATAAGACACATGACATTCTCCTTTTCTTCCATACCTGCTCACTTCAACACACAAACATTCCCTGTTCTTCTACCTTCATGAGGCAATTGACTTTTATAAAACATGAACCCAGTACAGCTCTTATAGCATAAAAACTTACGTATTATCTAAAATTGTACCAAATTATGGATATCAATAGATACTACATCTATGGACTACAAAAAGATTTCTATGAAATACTACGGAACTCAGTTCTTCAGGTATTCCTGATCCACAAGAAATTCCCACAGGTTCTTTGTCATTAATGCAGTGATATTTGTACCTGTTTTGAATGATGACATTTTTGTGCGAATGTTACATTTATGAACTGAGCACTGACACAACAATCCCATATTTAACTTTACACATTGGTTGCCACCACTGTAAATTCCCAGTATTATCACTGATCTAACCCAAATGCATGTATGACACGTGTCATACGCCAAAAGACACACAAAAAGATTTGGTAGAAGGTAAACTTAGGTAGAATAGCCAGTTTATTAATTTATATAGCTGATCTTTAACCTGAACCTGGAAATGTTGGATAAATAGAGGATTAATGATGAACGTGCTAAACTCAAAATTACTCAGTTATAGAGGCTAATGAACATCGTGAGTTAATATCAGAAGCTATGAAAAGTTTCAAGTCATGTCAGAATGACAGCATTTCAAAAGAAGTTTATTACTTGCTTAAAAGAGTCAATATGCATACAGATATTATTCCACAGCATATTCTTTATTTTCACTTAAACACAGATTCTCAGAACTTGACACTAGGTACTAAATCTAAGTACATTTTCACTTCTGAGTATATGTTATGCTACAACCTGGGAAGTAATAATACAGTCATCTAGAAAATAGATATTTACGATGAACAGTGGATACAATCTAAATTGGAAAAATCAAACACATTTCATGAAGATTGACAACCTAAAATGTAATCGCTTTTGTAATTTAATTGTAATAGAAACTATACACAATTCAAATACAAACATGCGGTATATGATGCTGCGGGGAAAAAAAAGACTGAAGAATTCGTAACATTCAATTAGTTTGTGCAAAAGACAATTAAGATGTGAATTACTTTACAATTAGTAAACACATACCATGAAAATTATTATTTAAGAATGTACTTAAAAGAAAAAGGTTTAAAATTTATTTTTGCATTAGCATGTTAGATTCCTATTGTTGGTGTCATAGGATTTTAAAAAAAAAATTCTAAATCTCAAATGGGAAGTTAACCACTTGCTACACAACATAAGATGCAGTTACTGTAATATACCAGAGTAGTTGAACTTCTAAGGAAAAAAAAGCTTTGTATAAACAATCTGTACAAATTACTGAAGTAAAACCAAACAGACTTCTAGGATAGATGTGACAAATGTTGCGATATAAACAAAGGAAAGTACGCCAAGTGAAGCAAAGCGTTAAATCCGCTATGCAAAACATTACGTCTGTTTATCGCTCGTCTCATTCATCCCTGAGTCTTCACTTGAGCTCTGTATTTCAGCAAGGTGGTTCCCAGATTCTGTGTGGGCGTCTGGTGCGGGGTCACTGGGTCCAGCATGAGTATCTGAAGTAGATGCTGCAGCTGATTCAGCAGTGCACTCTTCTCCCTGCATCTTAGCTAGCCTGTAACTAGACAGCATCTCTTCCAGAAGGTGGCGGTAGTTCCCCCTATGATTAATTCTCATTTGCCTGAGCGCTTCCACCAATTTTCCCTGCGTTCCACTTTCCTCGGCTTCGCCAGGGTCCTTTTTTTAAGATTCAAGACCCCAAAAAAATCAGCAGTTAAACTAGGATATTTTCTAATGACATGTAAAAAAAAAAACAAACAATCTTTCCCATTGAGAAAACATCAGCTTTGCTCTATTCGAATATAAAACACCTTATTAGCAACATACAGCTGAGATAAACACGGATGATATTGTTCTATTTTATACAACACAATACTTTAAGAAATGATACCTATTAAAACAGCATTTTTAATAATTTCAATTTATTTTGAGCCAGACAGTGTCAACATGGTACCTCCTCCCAATCAACTCCATCTTGATTCAAACTGACTTTTGAGGAATATACCTGATATTTCCCCACAACTGTTGGCAGTGAAAAATCTGAAAGTTTAAGCTACTTTAGCCATCAGGTCAATATTTTTAATTGTGAATTTCTGCACAGCCAATAGCAACACAGGTCTGTGAAAAACTTAGTGAACAGAACAGATAACTACTGCTAGCAATTTAGTTGAAGCATCACATCAAAATAAATGCTCGAAGTGTTGCAGAAAGCCATCCCTCTACATTAAAGACTGATTTTTGCATGCATGATGCTGCCATGAAAGAAAGAAGCAGCTACCCATCAGCACTGGTGGTGGTTGAATGATGTAAGACATCATTTTTGAGACATGTGTGTCTCAAAATGCCTAGAAAAATTAAAATCTAACAACCTACAGCACAAAACCTGTGATTAAGGAATGGAGGTCTCCTCTGCAAACCACCTATTTGGCTACAAGCTTTCAGCTGAAAAAAAGCTGTGGCTTGTTTGGGGTCGTGTGTGCATGTGTGTGCGTGTTTTTCCTCCATCTGTTACAGTCTCTGATACTAGATACTTGAACTTTCAAGTGCTAAAGCAGTACTGTTGCTTTAAAGGAACAGTACATTTTGAATTATTAATACCTAGCAAGTTACGAAGCTAGACAAATGGAACTATCTCTGAAACCTGGCAGATTTTGCAATACATTAGAGGCAAAATCCAGACTGCCTTTTTCTCACGCTGACCTCATTTCATTGTCATCTAGTCTAAAAGCTTCATAAACTACAAGTATTGCAGTCACTCATTTACAAGCTTAATAGCAGCATTAAGATGATATCATGTGTTCAGTAAGATTTTGGATGCTGTAATGTTGCTGGAATACAAGCCCCAAGACTGATTAGCACAGTCTAAGTTAAAAACGGGACAATTTTACCACAAAAATGAATGTTACTGCATATAATGCTATCCCCTCTAAGCTTAATTTGTTGCATAGAGACATACTTCCACTGTGGTTTGCCGGTCTTAGTTTGAAATGTTTTAACTCCCATGTAACTGCATTTTCATATTTAGATAGCTCTTCAAAAGCCCAGCGAGAAGCAAGGTAAAGGAGGTAGCTTTAATGTATGACATGGAACTGTTTTAATGCCTCATGAGCACAAAGTCAGTGAAAACTCAGGGCATCAAGATGAGGTTACAAGTTTATCCTGTTTCTTAGGTTTTGACAAAAAAATACCATTTATGTATTTATCTAGCTAATATTAAATAAGGCAGCATAGCTGAAGGATTCTAGTTGAAGTTCAGAGAACCTCTAAATTCCATAGTTCCTCCATCCAATCAGTTTTGCTATGAGGTTGACATTAGCAAACATACACCCTGCATCTCCACATTTCACAATATTCAGATCTTTAAAAATTCTTTTGGCAGAGTGAAGTGAATATTTTTGCTCCCATGCAACACTGCAGAGTAAAAGCAATAAGCAATATAATAGCAGCCTTGAGGCTTCTAAACAATTCAAATGCTAGTGGGAATCGAAGTAACGGTGCTGTTAGTGTTTGATATTCACACTTGCATCCTGCTTTGCACCCTGTTTGATGCTGGGCTACTTTGCGCTTCCCTCGTCTCCCTCAGTGCTAGCAGACAAGAAGCCTCACAGACAACAGTAGGACAGAAATTGCCTCTTTTATATACACTGTATATACACACTATAACACAGATTTCTCTCTAACGGTGTGGCTAGAACAGGTCCCTGAAAACTATGATTATTGTGCAAGTTACCATTTGTCTTCCTTCATGTTCTAATTCAACTTAGTGCTTACTGACCATAAAAACAAGAATAAATTTTTGCTAACTAAATTTAACATGAACATTTGAAAACTTTTTTTTTTTTACACAAGTTCTGCTCTGTTAAATTATGTATACAAAAAGGGCTGCTACGTATTAGGGACAGGACTTATAATGCTTAAGGGTGTAAGAATTTTGACCGTCTACATTTTTTAAGTAATATCTAGCAGCCCTTAATGGCATATGATTTGATTTGGCAAAGTGCCAGAATGCAGTATTAGTAAAAGGAAGAGAGAAATATGATCCATTTCAAACAAGATACTCAAACACAGGTTTAAAGAAACGTCACTGAAACTATTAACACAGCCACTGTAATTTTAGCATTGTTCCTTTTGTTTAAAGATACATATACACCCAAGTAGCCTAACTGGATAGTAGCCTCCTAGTCTTGCGAGCATGTAAAAAAAATGGTCACAGTAGAGTCATTAGAGAAAGAATAATACTTTAACATGTTAACCAGAATAACTCCTCAGTGGTATTGTAACATTACAGCGGTAACAATTATTTAGCTATGAAGAAGTTCTTTGAAATTCCCTTCCAAGACCTGAAAGCAATCAATATGTAACAGATTTTTATGATTTCACTTGCACTTGCAAGGGTACAAGCCACCACATTTATAGCAGAAATCCCTCTGCTGAAACACTGGCAAAGTAGCTCTTTGTGAGCCCTGTGCAGGGCTTTCTCTAGCCCTAGATTTATGAAATACTTGTACTTTGCTGAGATGCCTAAAAGAAAAAAAAAAACAGCCTTATGGCTGCTATACCCTACAGCCATACTAGAGATCTCTGAACACTGCTGTAGCAAGGATTCTTTCAGTTTTCAGTCTCTCACTCTACACAGAATTTGCTTATTTAGGCTATATGTTAAAGTGTCTTAGAAAATGCACATGTGAAGAATTGGAGGAAGGTATTCTACAATCACTAGCTTGGACAACAAAAAAAAAATTCTAAGCACAACACTGCCTGAAATCTTTACAGCACTGCCTAAAACCAAAGCTAATCTAGAGAAAGATACCACCTTGGTTTTGATTTCTATACTTTAAGAACCTATTTGCAAAGCTATTATGATCCCGTTCACAGTAACTCAGGGTATCTAGTTTAAACTGTTGAATGCTGAAAAGTATAGTGTTTAGAAGGAAGTCGTATTCTCAATTGCAAAAGTTAATATGGCTGATTTGGGTTGTTGGTTCTGTGGGATTTGTTTTTGTGGGTTTTTAGAAAATTTTGCTCATGTGCATTAGTATTTTAGCAATTAATTACATTATTATTTTGTCAAGGTAAAAAATGGTTCTAGCCTTACATAAAATCACCAGATCAAGATGACTGCCACAGGCAGACTTTCCAGTTAGCAACAAAAGTATTCTGCACTACGCCCATGCTCTGACAGACACATGTACCCTTATCCACACACAAGAAAAGATCCTCACGTGCAAGTCAGTGCACCTTTGTGCTCTGCAGACTCAGCATCTGTGTCTGCAGCTCATATTTTTTAGTATGAGGATGCACTCTTGTTTCATACTAGTTTATAACAGAGGCATTACTAGTTAGATTTCCGTCTCACTTGGATGTCATCATTGGGATGTACTGCATGTTTCCCTCCTACCTTTGCTTCCTGTTTAAATGTGAAATGTGCAGCAACATTATCAGAGTGTGTAGACATTGTCTGATGTTGAGTAACTAAACAGCTTCCTTCCCTTTTACCCCCTGCCATGCACTACAGTATTCAGTTCAAAAGACTAAGATCACCACATATATACCTGGAATCGACTAAGTAGCAAGGAATTCCTGTTTTCATCACCTCAGAGATAAGGCCCACTAAACTCATCCACTTCACGACAGTAAGATAACAATTCCCACTTGCTGGGAAACTGCAAACAGGAATTGCATCCTTCACCCAGTGGCACGTCCTCCCCAATCTGCTCTGGGTCAGAATCACTTAGGATGGAAAGAAGAAAAGATACTGACTGAAATGGCATCTGACCACAAGATCAAACTAAAATTTATTCCAGTGTATTTAACACACACCATCCAAATCATTATCGAGATTTGCACTAAATACCAACAGAAAGCAGAGTTTACAAAGTAGACTGGAGTCTACTGCTGACATGTCATATTAAAGAAGCCAAACTAAAAGGACTCAAAACAACTATCCGTGGATTCTAATGGCAATAAAGGTCAAAGCTAATAAAGGTAATAGGGTTAAAGCTATATTCTTTGATGAGTAACTTGCATATTTAGTTCAGTTACCTCATTTTATTAAATTATTATAGATTATAAACAAAAATTTCCTGGAAGTAGCCCATACACCAAAGGATGCTGTACTGTATGTTAGGACTTTCAGCAAGCTTGCATGGCTATCCGAAAGTCAATCTGGACTTAGAAAGCATGCATCATAAATGCAACTATGGCATATGATATTTCTAGAAAGTTACCATTAGAGAAGCTTTTTTTTTGTAAAAAACCCAGCAATTTGTAAAACCTATGCCATAATCTTGAAACAAACCACTTGCACAAATAACTTTACCCCAAAAGCAGGAACAGAACTATGGCTAAATATGAAAAGTAGTAGCAGGCTGATAGAGCTGCAGAGTTTGCTGAAGGACTAAAGAAGCTGAAAAGAGGAAAAATTTTGTCTAGCTTTTTTGGGGTACTGGTAAACAATTTGTTGTAAGTTAAATGAAAGATACATACTCTATTACTTTCAAACTAAAAAAAAGGAACAAAACCTAAAAAATAAAAAGTTAAGGTACAAATAGGGAAGAAATATCTAACAGAATACTGGCCCCTTCCACCTATACAAGCTTTCTAACTTAAAACAATAAACCAAATATGGGTAGCCAAGAGAAGATGACTGTGAAAAACCCAGAAAAACCCAGTAATAGTTGTGGTGAGACTGCATAGTCACTATCTCAAGGCACACAACTGATCATTTAGAAGTCTTTAAAACAAAAGTTGACATCTTCTCAACACCATTCACGGTAATGACTACCCAACTGAGGACCTTGTAGCCCTCTCAGAAGAAGAAAAAATACAACAAACCATTTAGTAAAAGATGAATGGTACCTTCACAGATTAGTTCACATAAACAGTACAGGAAACGACATGTGTACAAAAAGTGTTGCTTATCAGTTCTTCAGTCTTCCAAAGTTTTTTTAAAACAAATTTAATCGCAACTGGTATGAACACCAGATATTACTCTTTATACTAAGAACCACCTAATAATCAGGTTAAAAGTTACAGTAAATCATATTTCAACATGCTATTTAAAACTCAGCTTACTAGGAACTGGGCAGACCAATGCAAGCCATTTTAGAAGTCAGAACTGAAGTAGACAAAAATCACACCTTCCTTAGACCATTGCATGTAGGATATTTAAAGATAGTGTAAACTCTAAAATTGCAGTCAATATTAGTCTCGTTATCTTTTATATTCAGTGTACCAAGGTCTTCCACACTTGCAGAAGACAGTAAGAAGTGTCTGCCCCCTCTTCTACTAGATTTCTGGACAGTAGACATAGTAGCTAGTTAAGTAACAAATATGCTGACCATAATTTTTGACAACAACAATTTAGAAAAAACCCTGCACTGTTGCCTCACAGGTTTGACTGAAAAAACAGCAGTCAATTAAATGTTTAAAAAGTCTTTCAGAATTGGGTGTCAGCTTGCTGTCTTTCTGAGGATGAAGTTCTATATCAGATCTATCCAAAACAAGGTCAAAATGAACTGTATGCTACAATACATCTTTTGTGTTTATAGTATTTTATTGGTAGTGATGTACACTTTTGCTTAACGTATGACACTACTTTGATGTTCTCATTAACAAAGAGGTGTAACAATCAAAATAGGAACTTACCCCCTCGCTCTCTCTGTGTGGATTCAGCCTACTATACACAGCTTCAATAATATTACGCCTAAAAAGAGAAGTTTTAGAATAATTAAGCACAACAAAGGACTTCAAAACACCTAGAAGTTAAAAAGTTTGAGCACAGTAATAATTTGAAAGTGTTTAAGATATTTTGCCTTTAACCTGCCTCTTAAAGATGAAGCCCACTCTCAAGTGTCTTTACTCACTTTCAAGGTGATGTTTGGGGATTTAGCAGTCTTTACAAATCCTGGATTTACTAAGCAAGGCAAACATTTTCTTACCTTACCCTCCCCATGGTCTACCCCTTTACAACTTTAGAAGTTCCAACTGTATTTTGCCAAGAGTAACATTTAAATCTACATTTTGCTTACTGTAACAAAATGCTTTGAGTTTGCTGGTTTTCTCGCCTTATTTCTGCATATGGAATTTGAAGACAATTGCAGGTTTCCCCATTTTTATTATATATACACACATTACTACTCGCCTACGAACTTTTCAAGCGTGGTGCCCAGAGTATACAACCTCCTAGATGCATTTTCTATGGACTACTCACACTGTAGAAATTAAAGCCAACGCTACTAGACTTTTTTCTGGAAGTGCCATATAAGGCCACACCTTCACAGGCAGGCAAAAATAAGTACAGAAAACTTCTCAAAAAAACCCAAACCCAAAGTATAACCAGACTTCTGAGAGGAAAAAGGTTATGTCCCTACATCTTTGAATCATAGTAAGAACTAGGAAACATTCAGACAAGTATAATAAATATGATCAAAGTTATTGACAGCTTCAACAAAGAAGAACTGCTATATGAACTAAGACTCTCAAGTCTGGAAGCAGCCAAGATGTATAAAAATGACGTCTTACAGAATACACATAACTGACTATTGACTCTTCCAAACAAAGAGCACAAGGGCATCAAATGAAGACAGCAGCAAATGTCTCAAAAAGACACAGTGATGGCTCTTGACGCAACAGAAATTTCTGCCCCAGAAAACTGATGATGCTAAAAGTTTGATGAGGCTCCTTCTGAACTGTTTACCTTGACTTAGAATTTCTCTTCCATCACTAAGTAAATAAACTACCTCAAGATCAGGAAGCACCTCAGCTGTATGAAGCTGAAAGCCAAAATAATAATGATGGGGAAGTATTTTAAATGTTTTCCTGGTTGTATATTCTTCCCTAGGCTTCTACTTTCAGCTATCCTGTGGAGAGGACACAGAGCTAGAATGATCCTTGGTCTGATTCTAGCATGACGAGGTTTTTATGTTCACACCATGGAAGTAAAAGCGCATTCGAAACAGAAGAGTTTGGTTTTTGAATGGAACACTGCAAGTATGTCTACTTCTGAGACAAAGCAATATATCAGATTATCTCAATATATTCTGGTGCTGGACACGAGATGTTTTTCCAGTCATGACCCAGAATTTACAACAGTACTTACTAAATTACTCAGAACTCTGGGAGACAGTTTGCAGACCAGTGAATGCAAGGGTCAGTGCATCAAATCTCAGGATAACCACTAAGCTACAACACTGAAAAAAGTAGTCAATTAAATCTTTTAGTCTTTCACAGAATTGGCTGTCAGTTTGCTGTCTCTTTGAGGATGAAGTTCTGTATCGGATGCATCCAGAACAAGGTCAAAATAAACCATATGCTACAATGTGAACACACCATGCTATCATGTGTTCAGAGGCTATATATGTCAGTAATGAAATCAGCATTTACCTAGACACACCACATCAAGACAAGCAGAAGGCAGGCACAAGAGATACACCTGAGAACTTGAAGCCTCAAGACACTAGTGTATATGCAATTTGTGCTTGTTTATACACAAAGGTTTTGGGCTGTGTCTGCTCCAGGAGAAAAGTTCAGAATGAAATTGATAATGGTACTTTCAAAAATAATGTCTGATATGAAAGAACAACACTGAAGAACACAACTTCTCCAAGGGCACATCCATTAAAGCCAGCGTTTTAAGAATTCTGGAAGGGTTGTATGGCCAAGCTAGCATTGGATGAGCATCAGCACTGATGGAAGACTTGTTTAGAGAAAAGTAACTGAATCTTTACGCAGATGATACAGGAAGGGGTTCTCTCCGTTTAGGTCCATGCGAAATGGCACAATTCTGACCAAATGTCTGTACCACAGAGAGCAATTGTACCTCACAACAATGTAACAGAAAACATGTACAGTCCAAGCAAGGCTGCCATAGAAGCAGCAGATAGCCATTACAGAGGGTATAAATCAAACTTAAAACTCAAGCCTTTAGGAATTTTCCCATCCTTGCAATTCACTTTTCTTTCTTTGAACAGCATATTTCTTTGTACTTGCCTTCGAAGGGAAAATTCAGGAGCAATATTTTGAGTGGAAGTACTAACCTCCAAGTGACAAAGCGGCTCAGAACTTTTGTGTTCTTCAGCAGCAAATGACCATTCTTTTGGCAGCATTTGAAGTTATATGGGAATCCAAGTCAAGCCAGAAGCCCGTCTTTGAAGAGTAAGATTTTAAAGGATACCACATCACCATAAAGCAACCATGGCAGAGTTGACACCTTTAGATCTTCTCAAATAATGAGCTAGTACGAGCTTCTGTACAAGTGAGAAGCTGGAAGGAATGTACAGTGCCAGTAGAAGTGGAGCTACCTCAGATCTTCTTAAGGTTTGCAAACATTTTCTAGTCAAGGTAACATTGCATTGCATTTCTCCAGCTCAGGCATACTAAAAGCCAGGAGCAACTATAACTGGTGCTAAAACCAAGGATGTCAGCCACAAGACAAGCTCTTTCTGCAACCTGTTTGAGCCAGGTCTTTGAGTTCAAACAGAACGACAGAGTGTGAATTCTTCGTTTCCTGATAACATCACAGGATAAGGATCCCAAAACAAAGAATATTCTCTTGTTACGACAAAAGTTTTAAGTTACACAGTATGTGATTTTGGGTTGTGTAGTTGTACTTTTTAAAAACTTCCATTCAGGAGCTCAATCCTGCAAGTAAAGTTAACAAAATACATCACTGCCTGTCTTGGTCCTAAATTTGAAGGCCAAGAAAAAGTTACTCAATACTGTATGACATTCTCTTTAAAGCAGCTGCAGGTGTACCTCCTGAAGTCAGTTTTCTGTAATGCAGGACTTCAAGTCAAAATGGAGAGAAAAGGTGAATTTAAACCCATTAAAAATGTAACCTGGGTCCTAGCAAATTAAAGTAGAATTTATATGCAAAGGTTCCAGAATAATGAAGCAGTACATGATGCAGTTATTCATGAGCAAACCAACAAAACACAGCAACTCATTCAGCAGTTGGGAGGCACTAAGCAGAATAGGCACACTGCAACTTCTCTGAATGCCTGGAATGCACACAAGTGGAGAAAAAGGCCCAGAATGTACAGGTACTTTCAAGGCTATAAAAAATAATCATGGCAAACAGTGCTCATTAATTAGTAAGTACAGTCAGTATAAATAGATGTATATACAAATGCTCAGAGGGCAGGATTCATATTTTGAAAAATATAAAGATTCCAGAAGCAACATGACCTATGCCAGGGAGCAATAATGGGTCCCATCCTTTGGGGAATTCTAGATTAACAATTGTTTATGCAATCCTAAATTCTGTTCATTAAAATCCTTAAATTATAGGTTGTTAGGACATCACCATTACCCTCCCCAGAAAACCTGTGTCATTTCTGAATGTTTACTCCAATTAAGTTTTAACATGCTTATCCTAGTTCGTTATTCTTTCTTATCTAACATGCAGTTTAAAACTAAACAAAGAAAAATGCCTGTCTTCTGAGAATGTCTGCTGAGCAAACAAGCATTGACCCAAACTTATAATGGACACTTGGTGGTGGCGGGAATATGACAACAGGAAAATTGAGCGTGTATTTTGATATTCCAATTACATTATTGATAGTTCTTCAGAGATGTAAAACAGTAAAAAGCCAAGAATATTTTTTTGAAATGGCCATATGGAAATAGTAAACTAATATGTTATGTCCCAGAATATCACCAATCTGTTTCCCCTTACCATTTCTGAAATGGGAACAACCATACAAATGTTTATGTAGTGCAAAAGGTAAACTAGCTTAAAAATGTAAACCACAACTTTTTTCTTTAAATTGACTATAGCTGTTACAATAAGAATAAAAGTAAGTTTCAGTGAACTAAATAGTTCAAGAAATTACAGTACTGTACTCACTTGCCAGCTAAACCACCTCCTGGTGGTAAATTAGGGATATTCTCCGCAGTTAAAATACGAATAACATGAGCAAGATCAGGCATTCCTTCTTCACCCGATTTTTCCATAATTTCTAATTTAAAAACAGAAGAAGTCCTTAGATTACTGAATTAATACCACCCATTCCTTAAGACACTAAAATACAAGACACTATTACTTTTTAATAGAGACATTATGAAAAAGTCACATGTAACCAGGAAAACATTCTTTACATTTTAGGTAACAGTCTTTGCAAGGTGGAACAGAGCTATTCAAATCCATAGCCTGCCTTCCCAGTATGTTTCTAGCTATTCTCTCAGAGAAACTCAGAAGCATACCATGAACTGGATGAAATATCCTGGAAACAGCAGCCTGTTCTCTTTCCAAGAGGACAGCTGGGAGTCTGTTTCAGTTACCTTCTCATTGCTTTGCAACACATACTCAGAAGTTACATGCCATAACACCAATGTTTCCCGGGAATTCAGTCATACTTCATTGTGAGTAATACCTTGAATTCTCCAAGGTCTGAATTGCCAGTGCATAAACATTAAGACCACCATGCAATAGAGGCAAATATAATGGTCCATCATCACTCAAGTGGCCAAACCAGAATATATAGCTGATGACAAATAATTAATAATACGGTATTCCATTTTCAAAGCGGAAGTATCACACAAGTCCACTACTCGTACGTTCTTCTGACTTGCAGAAGAACTGTCTAAACTGAAGTATATATTCTTATGTTCTTATTGATCAAAGCTGCTGTAAGGAGAATGTGTAATAGCTGCATATAGATTCACACGGGCATAACACTACCAGCTTCCAGTCATTCAGCTACTACCATGGCAGAAAGGTTCACCAAGTTACCTACAAACTGTAGTTGTATGCATGTGCCGCATTTTTAAGACAGACTTTTTTCTGAAAAAACAACTGAATTAAAGGAATGGAGTGCCATTTCCTGTAGACATCATTCTAGATAAAAATTCTTTGTTTGAGCCACAAAATAGAATTAAGAATGAATCCCCTCAAATATAATCCAAAAAAAACTTCAGTCAGTCTTTATCTTGGCTACTATCCAAAGATAAATCGAATTTCTTACAATCAATTGATTATATTCTGGATGCCTGATTTGGAACCTTCAACTAAAGCCAGAAGCAGCTACAATTTGAGTTGCTGAAATTAGTAGAAAAGCACATCATTTACCTACTTTAAACACCGCATCCCAAGTTTCCTGGTGTTTAAACATGTCTTGATGTCTATCACCTATCTAGAAAGCAACTGATATGCAGGCATCTTTCAGGACTACTAAAAACAACAAAGTGCCTGCAAGGTATCAGGGATCCGTAGGAAAGCCCTCCAAAAGCAAATCTACTTCTAGAATAGTTTTACTACTCTGTAACAGATAAGGCACTATGCTTCTAAGGCCCAATTTTAAGGCAGCACCATACAATCTCTGCCACAAATAAGCTAGATATACTACTACTAGAAGTGATTAAGCATTCTTCTATGAAACTTTATGTATATTATCATACATCCACCCATTAAGAATGAATCATGGCTAGAAAAGGAAATGACAGCTGAATATGTATGCTTGAATCTCAATCACTTCTTCAATACACATTCACACAAATCAGCCACAAGTCCTCTTACACATTGCATCTTTTTGTGCAGTTCTTCCCAGTTAGAAGTAGCTAGTACCACTGTAATATAATTTTACTAAGTCACATCTGATAGGAAGTGTGTCTTATGCATATACTGCTTTTTATACAAAGAACACATCTGGCTCTGTACATACTAACAGTAGGCAAACAGACAGAATTAGTAGGAAAGTCTACAGAAGTATGCAATTACTAAATATTAATGCAAGCATAAGAGTTTTATATCTTCTTAAGAGGGAAGTAAAGCAAACACAACTAAGGATTGCTGTATATTTCTTGGTACTGGAAACTTTTACTTTATACTGTACAACCACTTCTCAGGGAGTGCTGAACTAAACAACGAGCATCTTCTCTCCATTTCTAGAAGGTGCCAAATCAGGAATTCTGGTGGATCTGACCATTTCTTTTTTTCTTTTCCCGATATTAGAATGAATAATTTCATCCAGAACATGTTCCCTCTCTTCAAAAAAGCTTCCTAATAGAAAATCCGAGAATAAAGCAAATGACCAAGCATGACCTTTTTTCCTTACACATCGCTTAACAGATACACACTGTGGATTTGTTCTGACAAAGGCCACTAGAGAAAGAAACCAAATGTTTTCAGAAACAAATTTATAGACATTTACAAGGTTTTCCCCTTCATGTCGATGATGTTAAGAATAACCCTGCAATTAATTTTTTTCCCTGAATGTGTAACACACTATTGTAGAAACTTTTATATCTGCATTGCTAATGTAACTCAGACACTTAAAGAATCATTTCCTGATATTAACATATATGAAAATCCATGAAAATCCGCTATGAAGTCTACTACTTTACTCCTAAAATTCTTTTCACTAAAGGCCTAACACTTAGAAATAAGCATTTTGAAAATTCAGACAAAATTTTATTCCCATTTTATATAATGCCAGTCCCTAACCAGGCAGCGTTACAAGTTTTCTATGTTCCAGCATCTCCTTTGATTTCCAGCTATTATGATAAGATTATGACAAATCAGTTTTATATACAGTGTATATTCCATATACGTAAAATGTATCAACCAACTCACTGTATTAACTGAGTATTCATCTATTAGTTACGACTCTTTAAGACTACATAGAACACATGCCCGTATTTATGATTTAGGGTGTTAGTGTGTGGGGGTTTTTTTGTTTTGTTTGTTTGGTTGTTTGTTGTTTGTTTTTTTTTTAACTGCATGTCTGATACACCTTTTGAAATAAGCCAAAACCTATCAGAGAATTTACTTCTGTGCCTAGTTTTCTCTTCCTGAGACCGAACTACTTCTAAAAAACAAAGAACAGAAAGTAGCATTTGAAAGCAGTAGTAAGAAAAGACTCACCTAGCATAACTTAACTATTGTCCAACACTTGCATTACTCTGGAAATTAACTAGTTAAGTGACTCAAAACAGAAGCATGGCTGTGCTCACCATCATAAATGACTGAATCACAAGCTACTGACTACAACCTCGTAAGTATTTCAGAATACTCTTGAATGGGCAGCTTTGGAATGCAGCTATACACATTCTGTCAACCTCAAGACCCAAACTAGCAAAAGAGCTTTGGTACACAGTTCTTCCTCTGTAAGTTATCGCTTGCTGAGTTCAGTTTTTTAACAATTCTGTTAAAACAAAAACTCTGTTTTAGTATTAAAACAATAATTCTCTCGTTTTAATAACTCTGGAAAGATCTTATGGAACCACTAACTCAATTCATTGTACAAATACATAGGATCCCAACATTCTACTTAGGAATGTGCAAAGACAGACTACAAATGTTACATGTGTAAGTATTAAACTGCTTTTTGACACAGATTTTTTTTTTTTTTAATAACAAACCATTGCCTCAAACAATGCCTTTCTCTCCAAACCAGAGCTTAAAATGCCCAAGTATAGCAATGAAAAAAAACCCTGTTGTCTGAAAGGTTTGATGGGTTAGTTGAGTCAACTTGAAATTTAAGGTCCACAAGAGAACAGGAAAAAATTCCATATTGAACATTCTACATTCATTGAGAATACCACTGATGAAACTAAAATTGCCTCAGGAAGTCCCAAAGGATTTTATACTAAGTGCCAATGTTGCCTTGATTTAAGTTAGCCACTTACTGAAAGACAAGAGTATCTAAGAGAACTCCTAGATTCTACTTTTGACCTCTCCATCTTTGCAACTTATTAGTTCTAAGAGAAGCTGATTTTTTTCAGGAAGTTTTACTACACATATAAATAACATTGTTATTGGCTATCAACCAACTGCACATAACTTGTGAGCTGTTAATTCCTTAACTTATAAACACAGTTGCACACGATAATTTAACATGAACAAAGTCCATTATTTGCCTTTTGAAAGGAACAGTCATCATGTAGTCTGGTATTTTAAACACTAGCAAATTTGTTACAGATTCTCACTATATACAATCACTTACTGTAACTGAACATAGGTTCTTGGACTTACACATCAGAAACTACAAATAAATTATAACAAATATGCTGCCCTGAAGATGACTATCCTAAGGTGTAAACTATATTTAGAATACATGTAAAGTTAAAGTTTCTTTAGAAATACAACTTCTGTCTCTTGAAAATAACTAGAAGAGATGATCAAACCCAGATTATTAACATTACAACTTATCTACCAGGCTTTAAGTTTTCAGAATTAAAAGCAGTTTAAACCTTTCAAGGCACAGCTCTTCTAGGTACTCTTTTCCAGACTACCCTTAGTCTAAAGATGAATGCAAAACTGATTATGGCAGTTGTCCTTTCCTGATCAAAAAGATGTTTCCACCTTCCAAAACTTTTCCTTACTACTCCAGCACTTGAAATCATACTGTCTGCCCACCTCCGCTTTTTTTCTTGAAAAGTATTTCTGCTCACTACTTAAACCTGTAAAATCGAGACTACTTTTTTAAAAAAAAAAACACCACCTTTCCGAACAATTCTCCCCATGCTGCTTAATGCTTTGAAACATTTTCTTAAAGCTTCTCTGTATCACTTCTGAACTAATAATACTCAAGGCAAAAATTTAAGGTAAGAATTGCAGTCCAACAACTTAAAGTTAAGGAAACTGTGTCAAAATGACAATTTCATGGAATTTATTATGAACGCAAAAATTTGTTAGAAAACAGGTAAATATTTCAAGTTCTTCTGAAGTGTTTGCTTTATTTTCTCCACTTCTTGACAGAATTTCCTCAAATATACTCTCATTCCTTGCTAAATACTTAAAAGCCTTGCACTTGGTCCAATTAGCAGAACACAGAAAGACACAGGGAACTAATGCAAGGAAAAAAAAAAAATCAAGAGCTGAAGCAACAGAAGTCCAAGCTTTGAAGCAACTCATTTCTCAGGAACACTTAAGCTTAACAATCATTTTGAGTTACACTCAAAACAGCTCTGCAACAGTTCAGACTACAAACTCTCCACTTGTTTTTTTGTGTGTGTAGTATTTGTGAAATATGACAATATAGCTGAAATAAATTTCTGTTAAGAAGTTATTTTGATAGTAGAAGTAGTAACTCAATTATGCTGCATTGTTACTAGCAAATAGTGCTTCCTATGTCATTCTCAGTTAATTCAGTCCTTCTGATCAGAGGTTATTTGACAGCTTTTCTGTTAATCTTCTGAACATTCATTTATGAAAGCAATAAATTACATTGCAGACCCATACATTTTTCACCTATTTGCTAATCGAGAGAGGAGCCACCAAGAACCTGGGAATACTAACCAGTCGCCACTTAATGCACATCTGACTGCTGTCAGTAAAGGTAACTGGCTCCCGGCTCTCTCCCAGAGCCTATTAACAACAGGTCTTGTACTCTAGTCTGACATAGGAAGATAATAGGTATTTATCTTAACTAGTGTCATCGAGGAAGCCTGGGATGTAGGCCAAGTTCTGAGAAATGTGCCTAGAGTTAGCTTTTGAAGTGACCATTAGCTCTTTCTAATCTCAACAGAAACTACAAATATGCAAGCCATTTCAATTTAGATGCCATTTAAACAAGAGGGAAAGACACCACACACAATGCCAGAGCACTCAGAGATGTGAACTCGTGTCACGGCCTTCCTATATATATTTAAAAATTAAGGTTTGTTACACACAAATGAAAAATTAAACCATAAAGTATCTACACTATCACTTCTAGCATTAAAGTAAGTTTCAAAATTTTTCATACTGAAGTGGCAAAACTAGAAGTTGTCCACAGCAACCAGGTTACAGTGGCAGCATGTACATCTCCATGTCCCTGTTGCATTTTACACTGAATTAGTGTTAAGAAAAGTTATGAATGGTTAGTTGTGGGATTTTTGTATTCTCAGAAGATTCCTGATCTCCTTGGATGTACAGATTACTTCTCATTTATACGTAATCCATCTTATGGATATAAACTACTTTCTAATAAAAGCACATTCAATCAGTCCTTTCAGTATCCATTACAGGATTTTAAAAAGCCAGTGGGTGTCTCAGATATTCAAATAAACCAAAACCAACAACAAAACACAGAGGTGGCATCTATCTCTCATGTGACAGTGCTGGAGTCCTCTATTAGTAGTTCTCACCAAATAATCACAAGAAAGGAAATTAAGTATTTTACCTCTACAGATTATACACGCCATGCTTGGGTGGCTGGAAAGTTTCTGGATCCATGTGGAGAAAATTTGGTCAGTCACACCTTTCATACAAAATGCTCAAGCTCAGGCAGTCAGTGGCCAGAGCTGTGGTTTACACCTTGGCATCCAGATTTAAAATTACTTTCATGGAACTCTGTAATATTGGCAGTCTACAGGACTGTTTAGCGATTTTTAATATGAACACAGAAAAGTACCATTAGGACAGTAATAACATAGTATAAATACATAGTATAAAGCTAAACCACTGGTCTCAGCACCTGGAACAAATACATCTAAAAACGATACATGACTCACTATCCACCTATGAAGGGACCACCTCTTCATGAGGCACAGTTAAACTTGCACCTAGTAAGTAACTTGCACCCAGGCCTGAAACAAGTCAAGAAGGACTACAAGTGATCTCAACCAGCTTTCTCTTCAGTAAACCTTTTCCTTCCTCGAATACTGTTGCTATAACCGATAGCTCCAACAAATGGGTTAATAAGTTGCATCACCGTAAGTGGGTGACACTGTTTCAGTATTCTTCTGGTGAGATTACAGAAGTTTAAAGAATCGTTAACAACAAGCCTTTCAAAACCTTCACAGTATTATCCTAGCAACATTTTATAACAGCAAGACAAACTGTTCCAAGGACTCAGTTATTTTCATGCCTAGGTTGCTTCTGCAAAAACCTGTGCCAGCATCAGAACAAGGTTATGATGAAAAGCAAACTTTCAGTATCATCCCTGAACTTGAGTCAATTCTACCAAAACTGAGCTGTACCTGGATTACTAGAACAATTGAGAAGATTGAAGAGACTGTGAGGTCACTACATATAGCTGTCGTCAGACCTTAGAACAGCCTTAACCAGTGATAAAAGATCTTAAATTAGAAGCAACAGTTTGAAAGCTTGCTTCAAATGTTAGCTTTTCTGACATTAAGAATGCTGCAGAAATGCAATAAATATACAAGGGCAAGTCTTTCAATCTTAGTCAAGCTAACTTTCACTGTTTCTGCTTAAGGGAAGAAGTTGCATTCAACCTTTGGGGTAGAGTTATAAAATCAGTGACTAAATGAAACTGGTTAGGAATTAAGTTTAGTCCTCCATGAAGGTTCTAGATGATTATATGTTTTTTATTCACACACACACACAGACACTTGGTAAGCATTCGGAATCCAAAGGGATGATTGTATTCATAGTTATTTTGATCATTTATACTCTTATGTTTTCACAAAAGTGCATTTAAAGAAGTTGTTGGTGTCAAAAATACCTCACAGCTGTATTGAACAGAACCAGTTAAAAAAAGCTTAGATAATCAGATTAGTAAGTTGTCCCTTTATGAAAAACCCAATACAGCTTTTTCTTTCTGTCAAAAACTTTCACAGAAAAAGGGAGCAAGTACCACAAATATCCCTTTTAATAATATTTTTAAGGAAGATGTTAACAATATCACAGTTTACTTAGCCAATATAACACTCTACAAGGTCAGTGATTGCACTTTGACCTGTAAAGACAGAAGTAAAAACCTAAAGCTCACAGTTAAGGAAATGCTTGTGGAATACCAGGATAAACAAACTACATGGCTTAAAACATTTTTCCTGACACACAAAAATTCACAGTTGTAACCAGGCCTGAACTTGACTCAACATATAGTGGCATCGTGGCTTTCAGGGTTTTTGTTTTCACACTCAAGGAGCTTATGTCAGCATTTCTAATTAACAAAATCTATTTCTTACCTTCAACCCGTGATTCCAAGTACTTATCCAACTCGGCATCTTTTTTCACCGCCTCATCTGAGACCTTAGGAGCATTTGAAAAACAAACTAGTACAATACTCATGTTATCACGACTCCCCTATATGACAAAGAAAAAAAAGAAGAGTTAGGATCTTCAGCCTTATTTTTCATTTTTCTATTCTAGTCACATTATTACTTGTTCCAAATACAGTACTAAGGATATACCTGTGAAAAAAGAAACCTTGCAATAAAACTGTATTTCAATTAATAAGAACACCTAAGTTTCACAACTAAACTACTAACTAGAAGTAATTTTACTGATTTTTATTGTACATTTTTAGCCTTAAAGTTCAAAACATTTAATGGATTTATTTATATGTCAAGCATTTAAAATTAATGTCAACAAAGTGGGTAAGAAATTAGGCAGTCATTTAATGTTACCTTAAGCCAAGTTAAAACACAACTTATGTTGCAGAATGAAATGCGGAATACTTATCCTAGACTACTAGGATAGCTAGCTCCAGCTACTAATTTATTTCTGTTTCAGAGCATTCACACAAGACATTACATGCACGACAAATCTGTTTATCAGAATATACCCGTGTCATACATAGCAACTTGAAGAAAATAAGTGAAAATATGAATCCATTTAGTATGGCCAAGCTGATCTTATGGACTACCATGTGCTCAGCAACATCGGCCAACAGCTTTTTCAGGTACTAACTTTAATAACACTTCTTCACTAGTATGCTCTGATACCAGTTTCCTGCCTCAATTTTCAAAATTATAATCCACAGCCAAATTTAAAAACACAGTGTCTAAGTCACAAGAAGAACTAGTAGAACCATAATTTAAATTCCTGGTTTGAAATCAAGAAAAATCAAGATCTTAAACTTAAAAAAAAATAAATTTAAGTGCCATTAGTCACCGCATATTGTTTCTGTGTAAACCCAACCTACCGCATAGGAACAATCATCTATCACAACTACTCCTTCTCCTGAAGAAATTAAGTAGGAATCTGACATTAGAATAAACTCCTTCAAAAGTACTCAGGGGTTACTCCACATTCCCTTTTATACCAAGCATACGGGGACACCCATCTTCTACAGCAGTTAACATTATGTGGTACCATTCACATCCTGAAGACAGAAGACAACATGCTAATATCGTTACAAACTGCAGAGATCCAGGATCTGACTTGATAAAATAAACACGAAGTCAGGGCTCAGTTTTACTGAAAGTATACTAGAGTGACCATCCTTTAACAAGGCTGGTCAAGCGCCTGGTCAGAAAAGCCACAGTGTTTAAACCAATCATACAATGTATGGTATATGTTGTAATACAGCCCAAAAGTTACTTACCCTTTAGTGTTAGAATTCTGAATTTCAATATTTTCCTCAAAATTGCATGTTTAGGCTGTGACTTAGCAAAGGAACTCCATTTGCACTAGTAGGAGTTGCACTTTTCAGGGAATGCTGGAAATGGTATACCTATGAAACATTTGTAGACCAACCTGTAGTTGCTCCAAGCAAACTGAATTTGAGGAGTACAAGCAAGCTCAGATGCAGAACTAGTGCTTCTCCATCTAAGCTACAACTATGAGCTGAGGACACCACTTCAGATGACAGACAAACAATACCTTGAAGAGGAGATAGTGCAAGTGCTAGTTTTACGCAAAGGATACAAATACTGCCCAACTTGAAAGAACAAAAAAACCTACAAAACAGCTTGCACTGAATTTATTATTTTTTTTTAAATTGTATTTAGAAACAAAGTTTATGGCTGGAACTATATGCAGGTGTTATCTGAGAAAATTACAGCAATTATTTTTGCAATTGCTATCACCTCTCCAGGCACAAAGGATAAGGCTGTACATTCTTCTTGAAGAATATATAGTCAAATGGGTACAGAAGTTTGAGTGAAGGAAGAGGGAGAAGAGTCGGCCAGGAACTGCTGTTAACACTGTATCCATCTAAACAGAAGATCTTTTTAGAACAGCTGCTTGGAGAAAACAGTTACATACCTTATGTAAACAAGTGTCCACTACCCAATTGCACACTTTTTCCAGGTCATCTGATACTTCAAGTCTAGACTTAACAAATTCACAGAGCTCTTCATTGCTCATTACATCCCAGATTCCATCACAAGCCAAGATGATAAACTCATCTTCTTCTGCCCTTAAAATTTCACAAACCTCAGGCTCTGGAGAAACAAGTTGTTCTGTAGGGCCTTTACCGTCAACGCATTTGTAGTCATAGTCCCCCAGAGCTCGAGAAACTGCCAATGAACCATTAACACGCTGAATCATTACACTGCCTCCTGCATTCTGGATTCGCTCCTTCTCCCTTGGGTTGCAAGGTTTGTGATCCTGTGTTGAAAAACAGACTTGTCCATTCCTATAGAGAACAGCACGTGAATCACCACAATTGATAAAGTACACATGCTCAGGTGAAATCATAACTCCCACTGCTGTTGAGCCACTTCTGTCCATCCCATTTCTGAGGTCTGAGAAATTGCGCATATACTCATCAATTTTCAAAAAGCCAGTTCTGATTCCACTCTTGACATTTTCCACTGAAGGTTCAAGAGCAGATCCAGGTTTTTCTGTTGCCCTAAAATCTTCATTATTAGTGATGTGTTCCAATAAGTGCGTGGAGCAATAATTTGCAACACGAGATCCTGCGTGACCATCATAGACCGCAAAAAAGGACCAGTCCTCTAAGCCATGGGGAATACCTACAACAGCTGTGTGAGCATCTTCCATTTCCACTCTCCATCCCTGCATACTGCTGAGGCCATAACGCAAGCCATTCCCTGCACCATGAGCATTATGTTTCTCAGTTTTTGGTTTATCCAAAAATGCACCCATGTTTATGCAATATCGAATCTGGAAAACAGAGAAGAAAAATCTTATTTATAAAACCACCACTCCACATAAGCTTTTTTCTCCCTTTCCTGTGTTTCTTCTTTATAAAGCAAGTAATAAAGTACGCGTGTGCAGAAGTCAACAGCTATAATGGGGGGAAAAAATAATAAGTGACACAAATGAAGTGCAAACTTACAGACCCCTGTTTGCATTTTTGGCAGGCATTTTTTTGGTAAGGTGTTGGTCTTTTAAAGAGCTACTTAATCAAAATTAAAGGCTCTCCACATGAAGACAGAGTAGTTCACATACCTTTGCAGCCCTGCCAATTTTGTCATTCTCTACAGAAACTAATTCATGTTGTAAAGTAACAACCATATGACTCCTCTTTCCAGTTTTGTTGTGGCATGAAGAAAAGCTAATACTTCATAAATAAGAACAGACTGGTCTCACTAGCTTTGCATGTACTGTGCTACTTCTGTATTCTTGTAAAGCATGGAAAAAGTGAATGTAGACCATCTGCCAAAGGCAACAAGGCAGCAAATACCTCTTCGATCTAAGAAAACTTGCCACAGGATTCTCTTAAAAAAAATTATACTTAGTCCTTTGTAAAACAACACTTTCATTTTTACCATCCCTAAAAGACATTCATGTGTTTACCTGTGATTTTCAGTTCAAAGATGGACTGATCTTTATTTTCCAATGTATGCAGTTATAAGAGCTATCTAAGGAAAGAAAATAATCCACGGAAAGTTAGAAGTTCTTCAATATCTGGAGACTTACATCAAAATATGAGAAAGAACCATCTCCAGCAAGCAAGCCTGCAGGGAAAATGTTGAAACTTTAGAGGACTTCTGACTTCCTCTCCTGTACTAGACTATTTCGCACTTTACAAAGTCAGAGAACACGTTCTTTCATCCATAAATTCCATAGTACTTCTCTAAGAACTTCAGGAACTCGGATACCACAACCTCTGATCATGCTAAAAATGACTGCCCCACAAAACCCCTAGTGGCTAGATGTGGAAATTATAGCAACGTTCATCCAAAAAGAATTTGAGAATTCCGCCATGATTGATCCTAAGCCGCTAGGACTCTGACACAGTATTACCCACCAAGCCTGCAGAGTCATGATAATCTAGTACTGATTTAAAAATTTGTTACCAGGTCAGAAAAAAAGGTTAAGAAATCCTTACTTCTGCCATTCCCCTCATCTAAACACATTTTCAGCATACACAGCTTACTCTGACAGGGGAGAAAAAAAGAATAGCACAATGTAATGAGGAAAAGTTAGATTACATGCTCCACCTCCCTTTTTAGGGTAAACTTTAGGACTTTCCTCCAGATAATATGAACTTCTGCTACAGTGACCTCCATGAAGTGATGAGGATCTTCAACTTTCCACAGGCCCCAACAGTTTGCTCACCTGTTACGCCTCTTGAAATATATCTCGACTCTTACTTTTAATACCAATTTTAGACAAACTTCTCCAAATACTGCAGCAACCCCTTATCTGATTTACTTTTTAGTCTAGTTTTGTCATCTATCTTAATTGAGGTTTAATGACCTTTGATTCAGGTGCTGCTAACATTACGCAAAAGGAGCAATGTGGTCCTCTAAGAAGCTAAACATCATATAACTCAATGTATTTTCTTTAAAAGTAGAGAGAAAGTACCTGGCTAAGTTAAATCAACTGAGAAATGCCAGAATTTAAACAGCTCATGTTTGAGTACTATGCTATGTTCTAATTACAAGTCTTCAAATTATCTGTTCTGACATGGGATAAAACACTAATGAGACTCCAGGTTTAGAAATACTTCCTAGAAAGGATGATTTCTTAAACATTCAGCTAGAAGTTAAGGTTTTGCATGGACAGTATAAATGGCAACACTTGTGCAATTACCCACACTACTTCAGCTATGAGATACTACCATGATTTTTGATCATCTCTCATTTATTAGGGAACTCTACACTTGTGTAACAGTTGTCAATCTTCTGCTATCAAGAAGTCCGATGTTATAATAATATTCTTGTACTTAAGTTGTCTTAAGCAGCCATTAGAAAGAAAAAAGGAATTGTGTGGCACCAAAGAAAGTGTCCTGAGCCTTTTATGCTCTCCAAAATGGGCATTCCATGTACAAGGTACACATCCTCAGCTGCAGAATCTATAATAAACCCAAATTATTACGAAAACATGCACAAAGGTTGTTGCAAATTTGATTTTACTCCATATAAACATTAAAGTAGTCCTCAAACTGTATTTTAAAATGCAAACCCAGAAGTACCAATTTCACAGATAATGGCACATCTAATACAAAAAAAGCAAGTTATAGGATGACTTCAAATCTGCATCTAACATTCTAAAAAAAAAAGTTTCTATCCTTTTAACAAGTTTAAAAGTCATTAAGCCCTTTCAAACACAAACTATCTATCCTAAACTTTGCCCATCTTTCCAATCAGTTCAATTTTACGATACTATCTAAAGAATTTCATGCACAAGAAACCACAAATATTATCTTTGGTCTTTATCTCTGTAGTCACCATCCACTGGCCTCTAACTACATTACCTGGGATAGCAAAGATGAAGATAAAATGAAACAATAATAAAATAAATAATAAAACACAAATAAATGAAACAATAATAAGATAAATAATAAGACACAAATAAAAATAAATATATAATAAAACACAACCTTACATTATAATAGTATATATAATTAGTACAATACTAATATATATAACAGTATATAATTTGCAAGTGAAAGTAGTAAGTTACATTCTGCTCAGTTATTTGCATCATTATTTCTCCTTCTTTATCTGAAAAGAATTATTTGCAACATTGCGAATCAGTGGAAAAAACACAGAGCAACAGACATGAGGTATTCATTACTTAATGAGATACACAACCAAAATGCTTTTCACAACACCTTCTCTTGAGATCAGATTTTGCTTTGGAAAAAAAAAAGAATCAGTGTCAAATGGTGTCATAAAAGCAAAGCATGAGAGTGCTACACACCACCATAAACAAGTACTCTTGTTTAAGAACTGATGTTCTCAGTTAAGAGTTGAATAAGTTCCACATAGTTTAACAGTTAAACTAACATCAGTAAAGGAGATACATGAAAAGATTTTAATAGCTGATGACCACTCATTCACAAGTTACAATATAAAGTTATTTTAAAAGCATACAAAAACATTCTTACTGGTAAAGTGCAATACACAACTGAAATTCTGCCAAAATGACAGAAGTCCTCCAACACTTCAGATCTTGTATGAGATTCCTTTAATTGAGTTAAGTATGTCCTTATGTTCTTAAAAATCAAAATTGTGGAAGAAATCACATGACTGAGTAAGGAAAAGAGATCGAAACCTAACTAATTGCAAAAGCCTGTGAGCTCAGAATTGAGCATTGTGGGTTTTATATAAAATAAAAAAATACTGTTTTAAAAAAACACCCAAAGCACATGTTCCACATCTTAGCTTTACCTATTCTGTAAGTAGCTTCACTTCTTACAGCACACGAGTGAGAAACCTTAAAGAAAAATAATATTCAAGATTATATTCTTGATATTCTAAATATCCTATTTAATATTACCTATCTTTAATCAGGGAAGCACAAATTGACTTGCAATCACTAAGGAAACAGTAAGTTTAGGAGTCAACTTATGGCTAGTCTTATAAAAGACACCAAACACATAGAAGAAGAAATCTTTCTACTGCTGTGTATATTGTGTAGACTATGTAATGCAGCAACTGGTTTGAAGATGAGTTGAAAGAGTCAAGCCATTTCTGCGAGCATGGAAGAAACAGTGATTTCACTGACTCACCGCAACTCAGGTTTTCAGTGATAATGATGCACAAAGAAGACTTAAAATGGATGAACACCTGTTCTCTTAAAAACTTCATTTTTAACAGTAACAACTTTAAGCATTTTAAAAATACTAGGAAGTTACAGAAAATACCAAGCAAATGACATGACATACAGGTGAGTACAGTATATTCCTAGCACATGTTATGCACAAATGTAATCTGAACTTCTCATCTACAATGCCAACACACAGAACTATCTCTAGGAGGAAACTCAGCTGTGTATTTACCTATGTATAAGTTAAGTCAGAGACATTTTAATGAAATCTGTAGTATCATACCAAACTTCACATTATCAAAGCAGCTTTAAAAAAAAAACCAATAAACCCACCAAAAAACCCCAAACAAAACACAACACAACAAAATGCTACTTGTTTTCTCCAAAGTGAAAGGTTACAAAAAGAAAACTGTTCCACTGGAAAAACAGTACACTGGTGTTCACATCTAGTTTTGTCCCCAGGCTAGATCAGTAAGCAGACTTGAGCACCTGAACTGGGACTCAGCCAAACTGACCTGCAAAAATCCTACAGAAGGCCAAGCCTATCATAAGTCTAACCTGGTGTTTCCATATCTTATTTTAAGCACACTAGACTAGATACAAGTCAGTCTTGACATAAGCACCTAGATAACATTTAAGTTAGGTCAGAATTCACAAGTTACAGAATCATTGATTCATGTTGGAAGACACCTCTAGAGCTTATCTAGTTCAAACCCCTATTCAAAGTTCAATCAATATCATGTCAAACACCAAAGACTGCTCAGGCCGTTCTGATCCTCATCAAGTTCTGAACATCTCCAAGGATGGAGATCCTATAGCCTCTGAGCACCCACTTCATGTCTGACAATGTTCATAATGAAAACAGAACTCCCATCAGTGCAACTTGTGTCCTTTGAGTCTTTCATTACGCATCTCGAAGAAGAGCGTAGCTCTACCTTCGCTATACCCTCCCATTACATAGTTGGAAGACAGCAACTGGATCCACCTCTTGGCTTGAGAAAACCATCGAGTTTGCTTCTGGTGAAAATATTTACCCCACATAAGATTATTAGCTGAAACTTTCAAAATCTGCAAGACCATGTCTATTGTAGTTCCCCAAACTTTCTTGGAAATGGAGAAGGCTTTACTTCTCATCCATACACCACAGACTATTCTCTAAAACAGTATATAATCTTCAGATGAAGAATGTAAACCTAGGATTCCTTTCTTCCAGTAGTCTTCCCAACTCTGGGAAAAGAATAAGAATAATTAAAATCACCTGGTAAGTGACAATAATCACCAAGGCTCAAAGGTTTTTGGAAAGCCTTGAAAGAAAGAAAATACTGGCCTTTCCCCCCTCTCTGGCAATCGATGAAACTGAATCTGAGCAATATGCCACCAGAGCAGCAGCTCTAGCTACCGCTCTACTGTACGCTCTCCACCTCTAGTTTTCAATCAATAGCTAAGCAATTTCCAAGAGAGTTCAGGGCTGTGAGTCTCTAATAAAAGCTGACATCCCCTTTCCCAGGGCAAAAACCTAACCCCAAGGCTTACATCTCTCAAGTCCTAACATATATTCTTCTCTATTGTTTCCTACCTGATACAAAACCTATGTGAGGTCCTTATCTCATATGCAGGGAACATAAGCAATAATGCAGGCTCAGGAAACCAAAGACATCCACTCTTTTGAGGTAGGGAAGTATGAAGACAAAAATGACATGCAAGAAAAATTAATGAGAAGTATCCTTTTCCCCACAACTATACAGTGAGGACTTTGGTGGTAGATCAGCCATAGAGTAAAAGGTCTTAATCAGGTCTGTGCTTATGTTTGAATTTCTCCGTTTAAGAGAAAAACAGTCACACCCACTGATTTTCTCCCAAGATCTACTTATAAAATGGAAAATGGTTCTTGCTCAGTTACAGATATCCATGATTTTTTACATCATCATGAAGGGGAAATAGGCAGAAATATTTACTTGCTGGTTGTCATGAAGATGGCCAAAATATAATTAAATTATCAAAAAAGCCGTAATCAAAGTTTTTGTTGATGCTATAAAATAGTTTTCAGATCACATGTCAGTTTCAAAGAGAACATCAGAACTAGACTAGTACCTTGATGGCCAACAGTTCCAAAGGCAGTAACGTATTTTTTCACATAATGAGAATGGTCCAACATCAATCTTTTGGCCTTAGGTCATAAAAGCGTACATGTAAAATGTCTCTTCCTCAGAAGGATTCACTCAACAGGCCAGTCATTTTTAATAAGTCAATGCTGTGGAAAAGAAACAGTGCCAGAGTTTCCTGTTACAAAACACATGTGCTCCTACTATAAAAAGACTGATGTTTCAACAGAGAAAATGCTGCACTAGATATTAAAGATGTGAGTGATGAATAAATAATCAAAATATCTGCAACAATTTCAAAGCCTTTTGAAAGCGCAGGAAGAAATAACTTTTCTGGTTTAAGTAAACAATTCAAAAGTTATCCTTAGTCAAAAGTTCCTCTGTCTCCGCCTCCATTTTACACTCTCTCTAGTGTGTATTATGTGCATACAAACACTCCACACGTGTCTACACACACCATATTTTGACATTCATAAAGACTCCCTGTACCCTTCAATTACATAAGAAATAGAGTGACAGAATATTGTAAGTAATCTTTTACTAATCTTGTGCTTGCTTACAATAAACTATCACTTATAGTATACTATCATTATACTATCACCATAGTTACATTATACTATATGTATACTAAGTACAAGTTCATTTGATGAGTGAAACCAGGTTTAAAGATCTTTATTTTTTGATCCCAGAAAACTTGGGATTACTTTTGACTTACTGACCTTAAAAATGCTGGCACTACGTAAATTGACATTAGACAAATAGTTATTGAATTTTTCAGCAAGAGCTCTGCTTGAAGCTACTTTACATAGCGCCTTGACAAGTACTGGCAGAGTCAAACAGCAATTATTGGAATCTAAGAATGAGATCTGAATATTTTACTTTCACTTAAATATTAACTACGTAAAAGGACAGTGACTATCTATCATGCCCACTCACTATGGGGTTTATCGGTTTTGAGTTTTGGGGTTTTTGGTTTTGTTTTGTTTTTTTGGAGGGGTGGGGTGGTGGTGTTTTTGTTTCCCCCAAATAATCTGCAGCCATGAGAGTCACTATCAGGAAGGATCGCAGCTGACCAAAAGATAGTGACACAAAGAAATTAAGTATAAACAAATCTTTAATATAGAGCCTACCATCAAACACTTCTCCTGCCACTTTTCCTGCCAAGATGACATGAAAGAAGCCCAATAGGCTTTTAAACCAGGAATTTCAAAATTTTTGCAAGTTATTCCCACCACCAGATACAATACATGCCTAGGAGCTACATAGCTATAAACTTGGAAATTAGTTTCTGCCTCTATTGTTACAACAGTTGGGGAAAAAGAAACAATAATAAAAACAAAACACACAGCAGCCCCCCAGCACACTACTTTTAAACCAGCAAGCTAAAAAGGAAATGAATATTTGAGAATGTGCTTCAGCTACTTTGAACTGGTCGGGAAGTACAAAACAATCATAGGCGTAATTTAACACTGTGGATTCACATCCATTTTCAGTGTCAGTAGCAATACCTGAAAACATTATCACTTCTGTTCTGCCTCAGCTACTCACCACTATGTTGTGCCAGCAATTTCTTTTCTTTCTTTCAGAACTGCTGGCTGAGACGTTTTTGCCCTTACTCTTCAAACTGTTTCACTGAAGAGGTGCAAAGTTACCTTTAGTATTTTGAAACTTTGACTTTGCGTGCAGTGGGTTTAGAAGCCAGCAGCTTAGACAGCAGATCCAAGGGGGCAGTAACCTTCAACAGGGAAGACAGTGGGAAAAAATAGAAAGGAGCACCAGGAGCTATAACCTTTTTAGCTATGCTGCTAACACCAGAAAAACATATATGCTCATGGTCTTTTTAGAGGTTCATTTCATATTCTGCTTTCTTGTACCTTATTAAAACATGGATGAAGCTAGGTAACTGCAGATCTTCACCTTATATGGTGTGCTGGTTTTGTGTGGGATAAAGTTAATTTTCTTCACAGCATCTAGTATGGGGCTATGTTTTGGATTTGTGCCGAAAACAGTGTTGATAACATAGGGATGGTTCAGTTATTGCTGAGCAGTGCTTACACAGAGCCAAGGCCTTTTCTCCTTCTCATACCATCCCACCAGCGAGTAGGCTGAGGGTGCACAAGAAGTTCGGACAGGACACAGTTGGGACAGCTGACCCCAACTGACCAAACAGATATTCCACACCACATGACATCATGCTCAGCATAGAAAGCTGAGGGAAGAAGGAGAAAGGGGGGGATGTTCAGAGTTACAGTATTTATCTTTCCAAGTAACTGTTACACGTGATGGAGCCCTGCTCTCCTGGAGATGGCTGAACACCTGCCTACCAGTGGGAAGTAGTGAATGAATTCCTTCATTTGCTTTGTTTGTGTGCGCACTTTTGCTTTACCTATTCAACTGTTTCTATCTCAACCCACGAGTTTCCTCACTTTCATTCTTCCAATTCTCTCCCCATCCCTGCGGGGGGAGTGAGCAAGCGTCTGCGTGGTGCTTAGTTGCCAGCTGGGGTTAAACCATGACATATGGCAACCGTCTGGCTCTCATGGACAAGCTGCACACTTCGTGCTGTGGCTTCTTATTTCTCTGGAATACAGTTTGGTAGGTGCAAAGTTAGAGAGCCTACCTCAGATATTCAAGACAACTTGAAAGTGGACCCTGAATCTAGCTTTGTAATCACAGCATGTAGTCCAAAACCATCAGTGCCCAGGTTGGTGCATTTTTACAGTCACCAAGCCTTCATCATGCAGCTTTACCTGCACATAAGTTGCAGAAGTCAACTTCACAGTTTTGTGGCCAAATGAAAGCTTAAAAAAAAAATAAGGCCTTTTCTTCCTCGTTAGCTAAACATAATTCTGTGCTTGCCAGTGTGACTTTGACAGCAAGCAGCCCTTAGTTCCCTTTGGCACCACAGCTAGGGACATACTGAGGAGGAGGAATGCAGTGTCATTCTCAGTAAGACACACACTACTGTAGTCAATCTCTTCATTAGTTTCACTTGTCTTAGTCTTCCAGGTAACAACGTCAGGTTTTCTTTACCAAGATTTCTTCCAAACACTATGAAGTCTGGAAAATTCAATCCCCTTTGTTATCTGCAAACAGTTTATCCAAGTTACAGATTAACCATATAAAAAGTGGTACGCAAGATACATAAATACCCAGGCTGGTTCACTAAGGACAACAACGTTGAGCTCAGACAGTGCAAAGCAAACAGACTATTGCTTCTAGCACCTCCACAGGAGCAGAATGAAGGCTAAAGTCTGTAAGAGCCAACATCACTCTGCATAAGCCAGTATTCACGCTCTCGTGCCATTTTCTTGAAGTAGGAGTTTGGTACACTGGCACCTGAGTGAAATGGGCCTACTTGGTTAAACCAGGTATTACCTGTTCTGTCTTATTAATCCTGAAGTAACATTTCATCCTTAACTCAAACTCTGCAATGAGGTGTGGCTTTATTATAACACCCAGAAGACAGCACTGTGCTCTTGTTTATCCTTACTGACCATACTATGACAAGATTTATACCCCATGATATTAACTGAAATTCCTTTTGTTTGCCTGTATCCAACAAGGATGTTTGCACTTTTTTAGTGGGATATTCAAAACACATGCACATGTGGCACTTGGATACTACAAAGCAATGATTCTTCCCTAATGAAGTTTATAGTTATTTCTATGCAGAAGCATTATTTTTCTTCTCTAAATTCAACAACAGACCAACTATTTTGAATTAAATTTAGTTTGTTCCTTTTCAGTCAATCTAACCACCAGCACCCAGGTTTTTATTAGAAGAAATAGCACCCAAGATTTTGAAGAAAGGAACCAATGTTTAACTAATACCCAATTGGTATTAAAATGGAATCTTTTTTTTACTCATTAGCATGAAGCAGTATGTCACTAAAAATCAGTTCTCCCTTATTCTAAATTTAGGCATCTAAGACAACTTCTTACCATCTTCAATGTTTGTTTACCAAAAGCTTCAGACACATTTTTGTGAGAATATGGCAGCAATGAATCACCAATTCATATCATCAATAAATTGTTCCTAAACAGGTCTGAAAGACCAGAATGGGTATTCTGAAGCAGGTCTGCAGAACCACAGTAAAACACTAAACCATTAATTTACATAATTGAGGGGTGACTTGTTGATTCACACAGAAATCTGAGTAAGTCAGACACAAGGGTTGGGATAGATGAGTGCTAGAGGTCCATGCCAACATAAATTGATCTATGGCTTGCACAGTATACCAAGAGTTGTGCCTTTTTTCAGCCTGTTACATCACTGCAAATTAAGTAAAAACATTCAATCAAGATGACAGTAACAAAAAAACCCACCACAAAACAAAACATTTGAACCCTTCTTTCATTGTAGCAGCAGAACAATTAATGCCACCTCTTTGGCACAAACGTGACACTGACCTATGCACCATCTAACTTCAGAGTAAGACATTAGACCACTTGATACCAACAGTTCAGACTCCTGTCCTGCCACTATTGACAAGTACAGCCTAAAGGCAAGCAACTCTTCTTGTCAAAGATACCAAAACATGAAAGTCAAGACTGAAAAGTCTTAACTTGATCATAATTCTGCAGATTCAGCATATGCAATAAAGCTATTTCATAGGCAGTCTTCAAAGCATATCCTCTCCATTTAGAAATGGAAGTAAATTATTTGGAAATATACAAACCAAAATACAGAACCTATGACAGGTACTTGTGGTGGTGTGGTTTGTTTTTTAATTAATCTCCATCATTGTCAGATACAATTATGATAGAAAGCCAGCAGCCAAAACACATTCACTGACCTGGAAGAAGACATCAACCTTTGTCCTTGAAAAGGTGATTCAAGAGTTGAAGCTACAGTGGACTTATAATAAAAATTTTGAGATTTTCTGTAACTGATTAAAAAAAGGTAACTTAAGTAGTACTGCTGTTATTAGTGCATTTAAGGGGAAAAAAGCCACACACCGATAGTAAGATGATCTCAACGCACACCAGTGCCAGTGGCATGGCATCACTTCTACTGGCTGACACTGTACAGCCTGCATTTTGTGCGAGAAAACACCTTCCTCAAAATTTAGGTCAGCATACATTTAGGTGTTGAAAAATTACTTTTTTTTCCAATCTATTACCAGTGCTTTGTAGTATAGCAGAGAAAAGCTATACTTTGAGTTATATTTCCTCCCTATTAAAAATGAGATTAAGTAAAATTCAAATGCATTTAAAGAAGAAAAAACACATCCTTTTATCCAATCTGTTTTGAAATTTCTTTTAAATTCTTGGTCAATTATAAACAGCAAATTAAAACACAGTCAGAGTAAAAACAATTATACCATCCCATAAATTTCCAGTGGCAGAATTTGTTCTTACCTGTAATTGCAACCTTGTCAAGGTTGTAGTTCAGTGCTGAAAGAATTAGTTTACATTCCTGCGGCCAAGAAGCATGTAACAGAATGACTTGCAAAACCTTGAGATAACAGTACAGGACACAACATCTGCTTTATTTTGGTATTTCCTAGAAAGAAAGAAAGTAGTAGTTAGCTACTCCAGATGGTTTACAACAGATTTGTACATGAATTTTTTCATGAATACAACTTTTTCCTAAATAGCAGTGCTTGAACTAAAGCTATACCTGGATGTCAAAAGACCTTTCAGTACACTCTCTAAACACCATGTTAAAGATTCATGAACAAATTCATAATTTGTTATGAATTAAAGATTCATAACAAAGAAACAGATTCCCCCCCCCATATTTCCTTCACCAGCACAGACCAGCACTTAAAGTCATCTAGCCTATTACTCAGTATTCAAGTCCCTAAATTCAGTAACAGAAGGAATAGCTTTTGCATGCCTACTAGAGTAACAGTGCTATTTGCTTGATTTTATTCACCTGCTGAAGTGACAGGATACACTCCTTGGGTGTTTGACAAGATTTAAACCCACCAAGTGCAGCATGTATAATTTGTAAACTCTTTATTCTGCTTGCTTAGATGCAATGAGATGCACATGAGTTTAAAAGAAAAGCAATAAGCTTCAGCTGGAAAAGTATAATACTAAGAATAATTACTTCTCTTTAGAAGTAGTTTCTTAAAATTAACCATAAATTCAGCTTGAAATGTAAAAGTAGCAGATAACTAACAATTCAGATGTGTGTATCTACAAAAGCATCCAGGCATCTACCCATTGTTGTTTTTGAACAGGATGCAAATGCCCAAATTCCTTCATGGACCAGGGACTACATATTTAATCTTATAAACCACTGCATCTTACAAAAGTTACCATGACAGAACACTGGTAGAAGGAACTATCACATGAAGAATTCTGGGTAACAGCCAGCTTTCTCTGGGTCATGAGGGAAATAAAAGCCTTATTGTAACACTGATGATTTTAAACTGATTACAGCACTCGGATGAGCTGAATGAGTGATAAGGGGGACATACTGCAGACCTTGACTTTAAGCCCACTAATCAAAGAATGGAGCTATGACAACATTTCATTACAGCCTGCCTCTTCCAAACACTAAATGGTGCTTTTCTACTACCAAAAAGTGTCATAAGCAAGAAATTGCTCAAAAGGAGGAATACTTTGCTACTGTTCAAAAAATTGTAGGGGCTCACCAAGTTCTATGCCTGTAACATTACACTGCTGCAAGCCCTGTATTTTCCCCAACATTCTCTCTTCTCAGGCGCCACAACAGGATGGCTCAAGGAATCAAACTAATCCAGAAAAAGCAAATTATTTTCTGCCACTTGAGCTCTCCAAACCAGCTTACGAAGTGCAGGGTCAGACAAGTGCCAATGCCAGAAATGCAGAACCAGCAGCTGCTGCCAATTCAGATTTAACTCAAGAGTATTGTGAAACTACACCTTAAGCAGCATCCACTAAATCATTAATGAACTCTGAAAGAGTATTTTGAAGGAACTAGACAGCAAGTATCCTAAACCACTGTATTGGACTACATGGCAAAAGCTTTCCCAAAAAAGTTAAAAAGTTTATCAGTAAAAAAATGTTGTTTCCACATCCAAGATCTTCTGGGAAAAAACAAAACACAAATAGCACAGATGCATGAAGTTGGACAAAATAGCTTAATTCCTTCTTAAATACACCAGTGACTACATCGCGAACACAGAATTCATGACCAAACGCAACTCCCTTTGAGCACTGTCTCCCACCTTCAGAAGATCCCCTTAACTATGAGGGTACAGGGTGCTTGCGTGATGAGGTGCTCAACAGCCTCAGTTCCTGAGCACTGGATGCTACTCCAGTAGCATTTATAAGTGGCTGACTCACAAAAGCAGACCGGATGACAAGCATTATGCTTCCCAGAAGCAAGAGGCTTGACCCGTCCCAAATTCTTCTACTCTGCAGAGGATGTGAGAGCATTCATTAGACAAGGGTGACTTTCAGCCCAGAGACAGACAGACTTGCAGTAGAGCAGACTCAGAGGTAGGTACTTTGGGCTAAGAGAATCTTACCCCAGAATATGCTCCTATTCACCCAAATTCTATCTAAACTAATTCTCAGAAGTAAGAAATACAGGTATTTAGTGTCTCAAAACACAAAAGTATCTTAAGATATATATACTCCACCACTGAACAGTACACAAAGAAGGGACATTTACTCCTACTTACTTCTGCACTGTAGTGACTCTTACTTCTCCAAATAAGCTGCACAATTTTTTTTTACATAGGAAAAGACACTTAAATTCATGACACAGCTTTGGGATAACATGCTATTATATCCAGCCCCCAATAATTTGTGTGCAGGAAACGCTCACATACACAAATGAAATGGTTCGATTAAGATTGCTAAGCATAAATTACATTACAAGAATAAAGCTGAATGGTTCCTATGAAAGGCTTAATGAAATTACAAGATGTATTAAGCATTTTATTTGGGGTATGTAAACACTTAATATTTGAGTAGGACTAAGTTCAGTGAAATTGTATAATTTTTGCTACTAAGACACAAGTACTCTATAATAGCATAGTTTTTAATTGAGCACAACTTAAATATTCCTTGGATAATAAAGAATTTGAATTTCACCATGTTTACAGTATTTTCTTCAGAAGGGAAAGACTATGCAGCTAAAGCCATCGTAAAGTAGATCACTGCTAAAGAACTAAACGCAATATTCAATAGCAAGCACATAAAAAAATGCAGTCTAGAGAAATTTGAAGAACCCTACCATGTTATTTTACAGAAGGGTAGGCATCAAATCCTGGTCTTCCTGATTATTAACTCCTATTACCATGATTAACATACTTAATAACCCTGGTGGCAAAGCACTAATGATCCTCAAGCTGAATCCTAACATTTAAAACAAACAAAACCTACTACAACATCCAGTCCTTTCCATGTTTGCAGACTCTGGTCAGAGAAGCACCAGAAAACCACTGATTTTATTCTACTCCACAACCAGCTACAACTCTGACCTTTTATGGATAACCAAATCATTGCTGCTTTAGAATAAGTAAATAAACCAACAAACCCACCCCCTGAACATCAACAGAAAGAACTATAATCTGTCATAATTAACCTTATGACATTACAACACCACCACTGCAGTATCTTCCCCCAGAACTGTAAACTGCTTCACACAGAAGACAGCAAAAGATTTTGCATAAGTAAAAGATACTAGGACAGACAAGGAAAAGAGCCATAGTGTAAGCTTACCCCAGGTTAGGTAGTATACTGCAACCTCCCAACTGCACTCTCCCAACATACAGTAAAGATAAGATAACATGCCTCTCCTAAAAAAGACATTAGATTACCTGATTTTTACAGCAATATAAAAGCACATACCAAGGGAGTGCACTAGTTGTGCTGCAAGTTCACACAGCAGCTTTTCCTTAGTCTACATATATGACAAAGCCCAAACCAAAACAGGAGTCAATTCCTGTGTAATTACTTGAGATACTGTACAACTTTCACCCCAAAGAGAAAGTTGTTCACCCTTTGTAATAAAAGGATAATGAATTCTCTCCCCCCACATTTGCTAAGTGATTCTTGGTTCTATACAAAAACAGTGTGAATCAATCAAGAATGGGCAAAGCCTTGATTTGTGTTTCTGTGGGTGTGGGGTTTTTTTGTTGTTGTTTTTCTCCCCCTCTTCAAATGTGGAAGCCACATTGAAATCTTCATTGTTACAACAGTTCAAGGAAGGAGAATGAACAAAAGTCTGAAACTAAAAAAAACTATGAAGTAATTTAAGTGCTTTATCCTTTCTGAAGCAGCTGATCTAGTATTACTGTTTTGTAAAAAGTGCAATGGTATCTTTCCACTGCATTTTAGAAGTCACACCCAGGGTTTCTTAAGAAGGTAAATGCCTTGAAATAAATTTACTTGGGGCAAAGTTCTTTAGTCCTGCAGTTTGAAGCCTGCAGTTCAAACTTTTATTGCAAGTTAGTAATTGGAACTATTCAAGGCTGATTTTCCAACAGGAACACCCTATTACACAAGTATTTTACACTACTCTAAACGCTTGATAATGCTACGGGCTTATCATTCTAATTAGATCCATACTTTTAAATATAGTCTCACAAATGGTGGACTTAAGCTACAGCATCACAAAGCTGCCTTTTGATACACCTTACAAGTTACCTGTAATTCTCTTTTAGGTAAGCTTTAGTTCAGTAAATTCACATTATGGCTATGTAGATGCCTTGGCAGCAGTGGTAGTTTCAGCAGTATTTGCTCTTAGCAGCTCGTTCCTGTTTCCACACTAATATCTGTTGCTCAGCCACATAGATAGTTATGCTGGTACAAGTGAATGCCTGAAGCAGAGGCTGCTCGTCTAGCTGATGAGTAACTCAAACTCTGTTTAATTATACAAGCAGAAGATGAAGGAATACCAAAAGCCCGCCTTAGAAGAATTCAGAATGCCCAGATGCAATCTATTTTTGCCTACTGGGAAATTGCTGGCAAGCACTTACTCCTCTGTTCTCCTGTAACAGATCAGGGTTACGCTTAGGATAACTCAAGCACAGAAACATGGAATCGTCTCTCAGTCAGTTATGCTGGACAGCTTTTCAACCAACCAGTTTCAGGAATGCTGAAGAAAAAGGCCATCTAGCATGCTTCAGTAAAAACATCCAAGTACAAAACCTTTTCGTTTTCAGTTACCTGGTCTTTAGATGAATTAAGAAAAGAGCATCTTCAAGAGTTAGAATATATTGCATTTATGTGCCAGTGTTCTTTCACAAAAAACTCAACTAAAACCACAAAGAAGGATTGGAAGCAGATGACTTCTACTTTGAACACACACATTTATTGGGGCTGCTAGGACTTTCTGAAGAAGAGCTTACAAAAGTCTCTAACTAGCTTTTATCACGGCCTACATTATGGCTATAGTGTAAATAAAGTTCTAGGTATGCCTTCCACGGCAATCCAGGAGTTGCAGATTGAGGAAGATGTGCTCATATTCTGCACAGGTTTGTGTATCTTTTCTCTTAGGGCAAAGGGCAGAGTTTGCAAACATCCATCTTAAATTCCAGCTCAGACACACCAGAGTGATTTGCATGGGCAACAAGGTCATGTGTACTATTACTGAAGTGCGTACCTTTTGAGCACATTCCTATGGTGTTTCCCCATGAGGTAAATTTATTATCATCCTACTAGCTAGAACACCTACTAGCTAGGTAGCAATAGCTAATGAGTCAGTTTGCAACCATCTGTCCATCTGTTGCCTCTGTGAACATCTGGCCTTCAAATCAATGTTTAAAAAAAATAGTCACTCCAGGTGCATTGCTTAGATTTTGTAAGTATCTGTCTGCTTAAAACAAGCAAAAATCACAGCCCCAGCTCTGGTCAAATATTCTGAGAAAGAATCCACCACACCTGTCATCTGATAACATTACAGGGCACATCTACTCAGATGTCCTCTGGGCCAAAACAGCATGTCCCTAAACTACATCTCACTTCACACAGAAGTGCACTGTCTCATCCACTCTAGCTACTATAGCAGTATTAAAGAGCATCCAGAGTTTGTCATTCCTTTCCCCAGGAAAAAGAGCAAGGTGTTAGTAAACTATGGTGTTACTCAAATTCGGAAGTTATCTTGCAAATAAAAGCTTTCTCTGTTGATTATGCGGTAGAAAGGGCTTAGCACTTTCTTGCTAAGCCTTTCAAGAAAACATCTTAAGGGTAAGACCATAAAGAACTCTTACAGAAGCAGTTGTGAGGAAAATCGGAGAAAGCAACAGATTTCAGATCAGTTAATTCTGTAGCAAGTATGTATTTGGATAATAAACTCCATTGTTACAGACTTCAAAACACTGTAGGATGAAGAGGTTAGAAATCTGACATAATTGTCTACTTTCATTGCTAAGACAGCAAAGGTGACTGAGCTCCAAAACTTCAAGATGCTCGAGCTCTAGGATAGTCAGGAAGTTTGATAGTTTTCAAAGGATTAATATCATTTACGAGTCTCTCGCAGGAAATGCTCACAAAGGGGAAGAATGGATTCTCTGCAAAAGGCTACCTTCACTAACTCTTCTCTGAACAGTGCTCAGTGATTTTTAACTCTGACAGCTAGAGTCCCCAAAAATTAATTTTTATCTGGGTGGAGAGTCTCACCCCAGCATCTAGTGGCTAGCAACACATTTAGAACAAGTCAGCTTTTGAATCGAGTCTTGCTACTACCATTGAAGCCAATTAGAAGTTTTTTATCCTCAATACCACATCTTATATTTCTGCTGCTCCTACAATATGTATTTTTCTGTACAGATCCTTTCTTTAGAGCAAATATCCCACAAAGGATTCTCAAAGGCACAACAGCATCCCATTTTGTCTGTCAGGGGAATTAAGCCATTACAATATATGCATGCCAACTAATGACATTTTTCCCTATCTTACATGTATAATACACACAACCCTAAGTGTGACCACAAATATATCCAAAATTTAGAGGGAATTTAAACTCCACAAAGTAGAGTGAAAAAGGAGAAAAAAAAGATCAAAATTACAGTGTTTTAGTTAGTACCACGTACAGAAAATACAGCAAGAATTCTCTAACATATCTCTTGATATGTTTGACAAGGACAGAAATCAAGTTCTATCAGATTTATAAGGCATACCAAGAGTGGATTTTTATTTCTTTATACATGATACTGGTGATTATGGGAAGGACTTCCCCTCACTCCAAGAAGGTTCTTATTCTTCCCTCATTTTCTAAGGGTAAGTCTTCAGATACAAATGAACTAAAACTGAGCCATCAGAGCAGAAAAAAAAAAACTTGGATATTGCTGATGTTCCTGTGCAGACAATTACAGAAGGCATAAATTCTCTGCCACACTATTTAACCACTCAGATCTATTTGTGGGTTTTTTTAGCCGTGTTACTACTTGCTAGGTTTATACAGAAATTGGTTAAATTAAATGCAAAATAAGGTAGTTCAACACCAAGATAAAATCACCAGCACATTCAAATCAGTAATATAAGAACACCAGTACTACAAGCTCCCAAATATTAACAATCACTACACTATAGGCATTTTAATGTTTACTGCAAAGCACACAGCTCTGAAGAAGATAATTTAAACATCTGTTATGTCAACGAACAGCCTACACAGTCTTCCAAAAGAACTAATTTAAGTAATATAGGAACTGAAGGCTCCAAGTAGGGATTGTTAAAATACATGGTTATTTTTACACCTCAATTACAGTTTTAGAACATTTTTTTTTCTTAGTGTCTTCCATATTAAGAATTTTTTTTCTACCTACTAGCAAAGTTACTTCAGTAACAGTACTTAAGAGAATCAGCACTTAGAAATGCAAAGACATCTTAAAATTAAGAGGGTCTGTTTGCTTAGAAAGTCACTCCCTTATTGCTAACACAGATTTATCACCGTCCTAAATCAACCCAGTTGAACTGATTTGGTTCATTTCAAATAAGATATAATCTCAAAGCATTTTTAAGGCAATTATAAACAAATGCTTAAGAGAAGCAGCTGATCCTCCATAATATGTAATGATACACTCCCATACTGTAACAGGATCAACATACCGGTAATCACATGATACACACTACTCAATCCACTCTATGGTATAGAAAGATAGGTTTCAGATCACAGATGGCTCGTCAGACTATTTCAGACAACACAATAACTTCGCCCTACGCTTTCATAGCATGCTCTATTTTTCCATTAGGCTAGAGAAACTTTTTTGGAAAAAGTATGAAGTCTAATTTAAAAAATTACTATCTCTAGGAACTGCAGAGCGAAGCAAATTTCCATTACCTTTTTTTTTGGCAGCAGGCTCCAGTATCGTTGCCTGGACACATGGAATCTTTTTCAGGTGTCTGCATTGAGGCTATCTGAACTGCTTCACTTGTCATCTAAACAGAGGAGTACTTGGCAAGAAGCAGTCATTTGGCAACTTGAAAGCTTAAATACTCAAAGTTTTGTCTAATTAGTACTGCAACTTCAGTTTCACAGTAAATCACTTTGATTAAAAGTGAGTCAATACAGTTTAAATTCTCTTGATTTGCAATATGTTTCAGTGCTGAAATTTCAGGTATATCTATTGAGTAAAAACTGTTTTAATTTTGCCACCATGCAAGTATCACAATACATGTCGAACTATACCTGCCAAAATTCAAAGGGCAATTATATCAATAAGAATGTTAAAACTATCATGCAAGAAGACTATGCCAGTTTTCAAGAAATCACTATTAGAGAGGGTGCTTAAGGGCATTACAGGCAGTCAATGCAGTAATGATAGGGCTACATAGACTTGACAGCAAAAAGGATTCCAGGAAGCAAGCATATTAATAATTCAACATTCATTTTATGCTACTCATGAGGTCAGACATCAGCTGCAGGCAAATTTGGATAACACAGATTAAGACACCATCTCCAGCTCCACCACAGGTTATCTCTCCTGTACACTGTTGGCTGCAAGACATGCCCTTGCTGGACTGAATGGTGATGGGAACATCTTAGCACAAAGATGCATAAAAAACCCCACATGAATTGTAGCAAGGGGGCAGACACCCTACTCTATCATCCCATTTATAGAGGCAACACATCAAGGTATTTTAAAATTATTTTTTATTATCCAGAGCTTGCATCTCAGTCTTACCAGGTCACTACATGTAAAGCCTAACCTGCATGTCGTCTATACTAGGTTTAACAAACTGCCTGGATTAAACTAGGTATCCATAAAAAAAGTAAATATCAAGGCACACAAAGGAATACTCTTAAGTATTCAGGCTATTGCAGAACAACAACTGAAAGAATGTGATGAATTTAGCAGTTTAAAAAGAAAAGTAGACATTCAGCTTGGGGATTACAGAGATAATTCAGTAAAACCTCCTGTATAAAAACCAGAACCACAGAGTCACAACAAATTAGAAATAAGTACATGAATAGAAGACTGCTGATCTGAGCCTTCAAATAGGTGCTGAATTCAGCACAGTGAGTGCTAATTTCAGCAGGTTTCCACCCCCTCAAAACTGAAGAGCTAGCATTAGACAACCAGCTGCCTACATTAAGTGGTACTTGTACTTTCCAGTCCCCAAAACATCTCCTACATCCTTCTGAATGACTCCATGTGAATGTCTCCACCATCTGTTCTATGGCTGGATATCATGGCTTTGGATTCCCCGTCTTACACAAACTACTGTCTCTGCAAGGGATAGCTATGTGCCTCTCCATTCTTCTTAACCACTTTTTCAGTTCCTCCCTCTGAGTGCCATAAACATGATGCTAGCCCACTCAATAGGACGGTCCATGAACATTCTACCCAAGACTGGTCCCACTGGAGGGAATTCCACTTTTGTCTGCTACAGGTTTTATCCTCCTAGTCCTTATTATACCCTCTACTCTTCCCTGGGGGTAGTGTGGGAACAACACAACAAACATTATTAAACATTTTGTTAAACTGTGCATGGAAGCTGAAGGCAATGGTATCACTCTGCTGAATGATGTTAATGGCTCCTACCACTTCATCAGTACTCTAATTTGCAGCTAGATGACAAATGTAGAGATGCTTGAAGCTATGGCTTTATTAAGAGAGATGCATCTACCATTCCTTCCAAGATGCAGCAAGCCTGCCTCTCTGACTCCCAATTATCTCCTAGTATTTTGAAACTGGCTGGAAATGTCACTCAAGAGCTATAATACTGCATTCACAGAGAAATTACAACAAGCTCAGCACAGGACCTTAAAGTAAATCCAACAGCATTACTAAGACACTGCCAATCTAGTAAGACATTCCATTTTATATCATGCAACTTAGTGTATCAGCTTTAGAAGTAGGAACACCTATGCTACCCAAAAAGACAGCTTTGCATAGTAAACATTAGTCACAAGTAGCAACCTACTTAACTATTTTGAAGAACACAGCCACAGCTAGCTCATATGCCTCTGATCATTAGTGTATTTCCACAGAATTATGCAGAAGCACATAATACTTAATATTCACAATATTCTGCAGGAATAGTATAATATGCAAGGAGGCAAGAACTCAGAAATAGTATCATTTTGCAAGCCTCAACATTCATGCTTTTTGTCACCTGATCATGGACAGTTTTGAAAGTCTTACCTTGCATGTAGTACAAAAATGAAATTTCTTCCACATCTTTGTCCTTCTGATAAAGATTCACCTTAGAGACTCTTCTGTGTATATTAAGGGTGAATAAAAAACAGAAGAGCCTGTGAGTCTGAAAGTAGTAAGATGGAAGAATTGACCAATTTCTCTCCTAGTTCAACACAATATTCAATAAAATTTATAGCTCAAGAACCACTTAATAGCAACTTCTAGACTGGAACTAGTACAATACATGAATCACTGGAAGTGGTCAAGTTATGCAAGAAGCTCGTACTTGTCTAAGGTAATGCAGCAAAAGATCATGTGAATGCCTTCACTTGTTAGAGATGAAATACGAAGTGATTTGAGCTACCCCATTCAACAGCCTCTACTTGCCAAAACACTCCCACTGTCAATATGTACCACCTTCACAGACATCATGGAAGCAAATCCATTTCCAAACCAGGAACATGTATAACCACATGACAGAGAGCAAGCCTGCATACTCATGTGTATGCATCCATGTTTAAGTGTATAGCAAATGGCAAGGTCTGGCACAATAATGCAATCATTTACAAGAAAACATCCAAATCCTGGACTCCAAAGAAAAGAAAGACTAAAAGTTGAGATTCAAACATTGTGAAACACAGAAACCATGACAAAGAAGCCTATTACTAGCCTCTACTGATTTCTTTAAAAGCAAAAGCAGAAACACACCTGACTATTCACCAAAATTATCTTGGTTACAAGAAAGAAACAAAGGTGCTTTTCTCACAAACACACAAGAACTGCAGTCACAGTTAAACCCACCATGCCTAGATGTACCAGTATATAATTTCTGCAGCATGAATCTGATGAAAGCCGTCTCCATTTTGGACATGTCTACATGTAGTACCTAGGATGACAGCTTCTTTTCATAGGCCTGGGCAAAGAGGGAAGTGAACCAATCTCTGAGAAACTGAGATTTTAGTTTAATTTTCTATTGTCTTTCTTCCCCACCCAGTAACTTCTAACAAATGCTCTACAAATTGAATTCTTTCATAACAAGGTTCAGAATAATGGGTGAAGGCAAGTGAGAGAGAAGACACTTATCACTACAAAGTTCTAGAACTTCTTTTTCAACACTGAGAAAGAGTATTTTTCCTTTCTTAAATAAAATGAGCTTACTCAATGAATGTACCTTGCTTATTCCATGCTTACTTAATAGGTAGGTTTCAAGTAACTAATGCTTAACATCAGTAACTAATTATGTTCAACCTATTTTATTTGAGAGCACTAGAAATAAATGCCACTCACACAAGGAATGGAGCTTCCAAATAAAATAAAATGTATTGATTAGTTTGGCTACTTAGGTCCCTGCCATGGGCGATTCTTCATAGAATGATTCAGAGTGGAGAGGACCTAAGAGGACCTAAGAGGTCATCCAATTCAATTTCCTTCTCAAAGCGCAGTCAATGTTGAAGCTTGTCCCAGTTACTTAGGGCTTTGTCCACTCAGGTCTTGAAACAACTCCACAGAGGCTTACAGGTTATCTCCTATAACCCCTTAACAATCACCCTTACAGTAAAAATTTTTCAACATATATGCACCCATTTCAATTTATGGCCACTGTCTCTTGTTTTCCCACTGGGCAGCTCAGTAAAGAGACTGGCTCTATCTTCTTGCTATCCATCCTTGCATATACCAGACAACTGTTATTGGCTCTCTCCTGAGTATCTCTTCTCCAGGGCAAACAAGGCCATGAAAGGCTCTCGGCATCCCCTCACAGGTCACATACTCCAGCTCCCTGACCATCTTGGTAGACTTGCCCTAAGTTTATCAATGTTGTTCTTGTTGGGGGTAGGGAGAACAGGAGCAAAACTGGACACAGTACTACAGATGCAGTCTGGGAACACCTAGAATAAACATTACCTAAAGGGGAATAAAACTGTTTTCATCACTAACCAGGGTAAACTGCTGACTTGTATTTAGCCTACTGTTCACCCAAACCAGGTCCTTCTCAGTAGAGCTACAATCCAACCAGCTTGTAGCACTGCAGAAGTGTTACAGATCCTGGAAGCAGGCCTTGGCTTGTTTAACTTCATAAGATTCTGACAGGCCCACTCCTCTAGCCCAAGTACTTCAGGATGGCTGCCCTGCCTTTGAGCCACCCAGTTCTGTGTCCACCACAAACCTGATGAAGGAGCATTCCACCTCCTCCTCCAGGTCATTGATAAAGACATTAAAAAGAGCAGGTCACAGCAGACCCTTGAGGAGCTCCAGTTCTAAATGCTGTCCAGGCAGAGTACAAACCATCATCCACCCTCTGAGATGACTCTTCAACCTGTTTTCACTTGTCTAGTCATTCTCCCATTCAAACTGTAAACCAGAGTACGCTGTGGGACACTGTAAAAACCCTTGCTAAGGTCAAAGTAGAAAAACATCCACTGCTGTCCCCTCTGAAGACCTAGTCATTTGACAGAAGGCAGTCAGGCTGGTCAAGCATGACTGACCCTTGGGAAAAGCCATGCTGATTATTTCCAGTCACCTTCTTTTAAGGGCCCACAAATGTTTTGCTACAGGTTGATATAAACTACTTATTGATAGTGCTATCCAAGTAAAGCAGTACTTAATGCTTTTATCAAGCAAAATAGAAAGCTTGCTTTATTATATAACATAGCAAGGATGCCTGAAACAGCGATCAGGAACCACCTCTATGCTTCAGCAATTTGCAGAATTCAAATGTTCCAAAGCCTAAATATAAGAACTCTGTGCATAAAATTAATCAGGTCTCAAAGAGAACACAGCCATCAAGCAATTGAGTTTCTGCCTAGTTTTCAAGGTATCTGGCAACAAGACAGTAATAACAGAGGTTGTAAAAGGAAAAACTTTGCATTTATAACTCTACCTAAAATTTACTGTAGAAACTGGTGGCACAGAAAGAGAAGAGAAAGGAGTGGAGAAGAATAGCAAGTGGCCAAGAGAACTTAAAATGTTTCATTATGCACATTAGAAAGAATTTCTGAAATTCAGAGTGCTTACATCTTTTCAGATGGTTTGAATTTCTCCTGGACTGTATTGAAAGAAAATCCACTTTACTAAGACCTCCGAACTTGAACAAATTCAGGAACTTCTGGACACAAAACCAGTCAGTGCCTGACAACTGCAAACTCTAGTCTCTACCAGTGATGAGATTACTCATGTTTCACCCAAAACACTTCAGTCCCCTTGCAATTCCATAAAAAATATGCTTGAAGCAGGGAGTAGGTATGATACCCTAGCTCCACATTAAGCAGCGAACAATGACAACACCACAGCAGATGAGCAGAGGCAGTCCTCTTATCCCCAAAGTAGATTTGCAAACGTGACAAAAAGCACTGAAAAACAGCTTGACTCACTCAGTAACCTTCTGACAAACTCCTTACCATGACCTTTGCTATGTAAAGTTTTCATTTCTGCTGTATTCTCCTGTGCCTAGAGAATAAAGATATTCTTGTCAGCAAGTACTGATATTTAATTAAACTGGAATGACTGCTGTGAAGGGAGTCATATCAACATCTGCAGCAGGCTATGCATTTGGGGAAAATCCAAAAGAAGAGACGTGCATTTTTAATTTAGTTATAATAAAGCTTTTAACGTCAACATTTAGTTGCATGTTCTTTTACTTTAGGATTGCAACATGGCTGGTGACACTGCTAACACTGTCAGTTATGTGACTTCCAATATCGTCTTCTCTTCATCAGCAGTAACATTCCAAGTGAATTTAGGACTTCCACATGCAAGACAGGTCATCAGGTATCCAAATCATTTGTTTTAAGAACCAATGTTAATAACTACACCTTAAAAGAACCTCCTTTGAAACATCTCAGGGTGCAATCTTAGAAGAAGTTAGGCTAAGCTAAACTGATAACTGCTGTAAGCCCACCTCCTGCCATGTGTACCTTCTACTCCAACTTTTGCATCAGTGGTTACTCTCGTATCCTCATGTAGCAAGCTGATTCAAGAAGCTAAACTAGCAGAAAATTAACCTCAGCAATAGATACCCAACGTGCACACATCACATAACTCTCTCACCATGAGATGAGACACAGCCAAGTATCAGCATGAGGAGGAAGAGGAGCACACGGTCAAAGGCAGAAGACTGCAGAAATACAGCACCACTAACATACGTAGGTAATTATACAAGAACCTCTTCCTTAATGAAACAGTCAAGATTATTTCCAGAAGCAAATGCCTTTGTGCACACAGAGGCCTAACAAGAACTCTTTCCTGTACTGAATCAATATTGAAAAGTGGTGAAAAAACAAACAATTCTAAGGACCTTTAACTAAAAAGAGGAATACCAGATGCTCACCAGCTAGACAGCACATAGCAGAAAGCTGTATGGGCAGACCGAACGAATTCCCCATAACGAAGAGACAAAAAAAGCTATATTGTGTACATTAAGTGAGCCAGCTTCCAAGATGTTACATCCATTGTTCTTAAACAGCTGCAAAGAAACAACAACAGTGCCTGGCTGACAAAGGAATCAGATGTATCTAGTGCCCAGCACTCTCACTGAGGTAGCATAAGATTTAATGACTAGAAACCAACACAGAAGAAATTCAGAATTAAAAACTCAGCATCAACTGAATTACATGCCAGCTACTTCTTTAACCATGGTGGGTTTACCTTTGTCCTGTCTCTACGGTTTTGTGGGCACTACCCTTTGGCAGTTGAACCAAACAAGCTTTATTGCCTTTCCCTCTTAATGGAAAAATTGTTCTGAGCTACATCAGCCCATTCTAATTTTCCTTTCCTCCCTGAAAATGGCAGTTTAGTCCAAGAACATCCTTCCAGATGCCCAAAGACCTTCTAGGAATCTTTTGCTTCCTCAGCAACAGTGATGTGTGTCTACCAATTCCATGACACCTTAAATCCATATTAAGAACAGATCATGCCATGCATTAAGTTTTCCTCTATCTGCAGGACTTCTTACCGCTCAGGGTGAAAAAAAAACCCAAACTTTTACACAGTTCAGGAAAAAGCACTATAGACAAAAGCTTCTCCCATTCCCCTGATTCTTCTCAAGAAGGGACCTAACAGGAGAAAATGAGCTCAAAGAAGCGACACATCAACAAAAATAAGGAGAATGAAGACTGAAGCTCCTCTCCATCTCGCCCAGCAACACATATGTCAGTGGTCAACTTAGACTTGTTGGTTTTTACCCATGCCAGTATCAAGGACTCATTATACCCCTGAAAGGCAAATCATTCCAGTAGGCTAGTGGTAATAAAAGGTTGCATATCTGCTGATAAAAATCTTTCACATGATTAACAGACGAATGAACAGAAAACAGAACCCTGTGATAAGAGAATAAAGACTAATACTCCTCGATGAATAGTGTGCTCTGCCTACTCAAATATTCTCTGGATTAGCTTAAATTCTCAGTGAATTTATTACTTCAGTTCTTTAGAAAGCATTGTAGTTTTCTTCCTCACTGAGAACGCTGCTTTTCATTTCCTCTCCTGCCTCATTTCAGCTTCTCTCCTGCAGTAACAGCATCAGACTTTGACCCGAGGAAAGGAGACAATAAACACTAAGTAGAAAGAATCAAACAGTTCTGAAATTGGAACAAAACAAATCGTGCAAAAGAAAGTTTGCTCACAGGTAGTCCAGGTTCACAGATTTTTTTTTTTTTGTACTAGTGATAGCTGAAGGTGATTACTAAAAAGAAGATAAATAGCAGAAAAGGATGATGAAGATTCCAACACAGTGTTCTAGGACCACTACTTCAGAAAGGCTTCAAGCACAAATCTGACAACTCGTGACAGATCTGAGCTGTCATGTTCGCTTTTTATGCAGGAGCTTCTGTTTTAATCAGTGCTTCAAACAAACAAAATCTATGGAGGAAGGGACAATATGGAGAGACATATTAATAAGTTTTCCACATTAGCTTCTTATTCTTTGGGAAACTGGCAACATAAACAGGTTTAAAGTCTGAACAAAACCTAAAGACATCTTTCAAAAAAAAAAAAATTAGTTACTTCAGTTATGGAATTGCTACCCCAAGTTTTTGTTTATACAAAACACATTTGAATGTGTTAGTTTAAGAACCAACAAAACAACAGTGAAAAAAGATCACTTCAAGTAGTAACTGACTATTAATTTTCCTAGATGGAGCCCTACTTTCCCTCTGTACAGATTCAGAAATATGGAAAACTTAGATTGAAAATAGCATGGTCATTAAATAGATCTAAGGACATACAGTATTTTTCAAGGAAATATTTTCCAAATATAAATTCATAAATGGTTTTTAAAAAAATATTTCAAAGTACTTTCTCCAGTGACATTTTTCTAACCATGTTAAATTATATTCCCTGCCACTGGCAACAGCAGCACACAAGCTCATTTCAAGAATTCCGAATTATACTGGAATTTTATTTCTTCCCCTCTGACTAAGTCAAGTCCCATTTCACTTCATGTTAAAAAAACAATCATCAAAAATTATTTTGACAGTCTGTAACCTTACCCCTTCCCTCCAAAAGTTGACAGCATTCTTTCTTTCTTTGAATTAAAACAATACTGCAACAATAGTCAAAACCGCACAGTAAGCTGTTATGGTTAACAACAGCTACTATTTTGAGTTCACTAAAAATTTTAGAGAAGTTCTTCTCTTGCCTAGAATTGCTTGTGTTTGGTGCATTCTAGTTAAGAAAGTGAGAAGTCATCCTATTGGATTTAATGTTACAAACTAGGTATCTTAACCTCCATCACTCTTACACTCAAATATAGTTAAAAAAACATGGAAGCATAGACATGGTTCAGCATAAGCAAACCAAAGGGGAAACTGAAGCGAAATAAATTCTATTGTTTACTATGATATCAAAGTAGGATACGAACCACCAACATCACTATGGCAGAGTCCTAACAATGCTTTCTTCCACATCACACACAAGCCTAATTGTTATTTCAATTTTACAACACAAGAAAACGTTAAACTATAGCTTTTACCATTTATAAACAACAGATGAGCTCTCAAGGCCTACCTGCCGAGGAGTCTGCACAGCTATTTGACTCTAGCGAACACTGTGAAACGTTCTCTTTCCAACATCATCCACAGAAGTGATAGGCTTGTCTTTCCCTTGATCCCACAAGTGACTATTAAAAGAGAGAGTCACCTTAAACTGCTTCCAGTTTCTTTACAACGTAGAAGAGATGCACAGAATCTAAAGGAGGGTGGCTGGAAAACCTCCCAGAAAGCAAGCAATTGATATTATTAAAGCATCTTTTAAATGACTGAATGCCTACGAACTTCTAGGTTATCTTTTACACAGCAGTTCCAGTTGCAGTGTACTTAACAGTGGGTTTACAGAACAGGTTTCACATACCCCCTTTGCTATAGATGTAGCTATTGTTTTCACAAGATTCTTTTCATATTGCTTGTGTATAAAAGTCCTTCGATTTGAAGTTTTATGCACAACCTTCCACTAGTTTAGAAAAAGTGCTCCTCAGAGTGACATAATAAGCTACAAGCTAGACTTTGGATGATTCCAATAAATTCATGAACCAGCCTAAGCAACCAGTAAGGAAAAGTGCAGGAAAAACATCTGAAAGAAAAAGAAAGGAAAACAAAATATAGCTGAAATACATCTCCCGGAAAAGTGGTAAACATGACAAGCTAGCAAACGGATAAATATCACATCTGAGGAGTCAGTTTGATACACCTATAGGTAGCAGTCCCACAATTACTGGATAATACTCACTAAAGATGCCTGTAAACCCTACCTGTAATTAGACATTGTTAATAACCTCCACAGAGGACTCACTTCAGTTTTTACTGATGACATCCAAAGTGAGACACTCATGAGTCTTTGCAGACTGGATTGTGCACTAGGGCTCTATTGAGATAGATGGAGCTTCTTTGCCTTTTAAGAGGTAGGCCTGATCACTACCCTAGGCGAGTCAATGGACTACTTCTGTAGGTCTGGATTCAAGTTGTACAACAGCTGAAATAAGATGTTTGTCTTGAATACCCACACTAAAGAAGAGTACCCTTTTCTTGAAAAATCATCTGTAAATAGTTCTTCTCAAATGCCCCACAGAGAATCAAACTTAATGTTAGACAGGAGAAACTAGTGTCTGCAACTAGTACCACACCTGAAGTGAGGTCTTGTGCACAAACTGGTATGCAGAATACCTTTTAACCTGGATAAGATTTTGCTGTTACAATCTAGAACAAATAAGACAAGTATTTTACTACTACACTAGGGAAATGGATAGCAGGAGCAGAAATGAGACAGAAAGAAACTGAGTAACATCTGTGCTAAATTCACCTTTCATACCTTTACAGAAGCTCTCTGAAGTCAGTGCTCTGAGAATAGGCCCACTGGAAATAGAAGCAAAAGGAACAATTTCTTTAGCTTTATACACTGAAGACAGAACTCTCAGAACTCAGCCTGCAGTACCGCATAGCTTCGATACAGTACTTCTCATCTGAAGAATTTCAAAGCACATAGAGTTTCAGCAGCTTTTCAGTGTCACAAGGGTGATCACAAACACAAGTCCCTGTCCCCTCCAATTCTTAATCCCCCACCCTCAAAATCCAGTCTAGCTGTACTCCAGAGGCTTCAATACATCATTCGTTTTTAAAACCTTCATTCGCTTCTCACCTAGAATCATGGTCCAAAACTACCATTTGTAGTACTGGTGTCTATTACAAAAGGCTACAATATACATCAAAGGTAACTTTAGATCTGCCTATATTTATTTGGATGTGGTTTAGTAAGCATGTTGCATACTCTCAAGAATTTTTTCTATCCCATGGTGAAGAGATTTTTAGCATCCCTTAAGAAGCTGCCATTAAGAACACAGTTTCCTACTTCTAGATATGTTGCCTGAAATTTTAGGGGGGGGAATAGCTTTAACTCTTCTGGAAGAAATTTAAAATAGTGGTAAGTACAACAAGGCAGTAAAACAAGAGATAGCATTAGTGGAAAGTAAATAAAACACAACCTTAGGAAGCCAAGCTACATCAAGTTGTTCCCCCCGCAAGTTTTATTGAAACTGACCACAATTCAGAAGTTAACACAAGAGCAAATACTTCAGAGATAACCAGGTCCTATGAGTTTTGTGGAAATAAACAGATCAAGGAGGGACACCCAAACTAGTGCCCCTTGAAGACAAGGGCAGCAGGAGCTCAGCTATGTTACCAAAAACAGCTTCCCATACAGGGCAGCAGGACAGATAGCGTCCCAAACACATGAAAATACTTTCAGAGCTTACAATACAGTGTATCCAGAAAAATCCAACCACAAGACACAAAGCCACAGGAAGTCAGGCTCATAACCTGTTGCTCACACAGCTAGTTTCATTCTCGATTAACTGAAGTAAAACCATGAAAGAACTACTTTCCAGAATTTTTCGTACTTTGACACCAGTCATTTTCACACACAATTTCAAAATTAGGGACAATAATTTGGGAACAGAGATTCCATTACCAGTCAAGAACAAACAATCCTTACTCAAGAGAGCAGCAGGACAATTTCTGCAGTCCTGACAGCAGCACTTAGGAGGCAGGAGAAGGTGGAATCCAGTCCCCCACACAGCTCAACACCCTCTGAAATGCTCCAAGGCGCCTTTTAAGAGACCCCAGGAAAACGCTTTTGAAGTAAATCTGAGTCACCCCACTTACTATGCTTCGGTTGACATCTCAGTTTCTGAACACATGATTTGGACATCTCTCAGATTAACCTAAACCAAAACTCTGGGAAAACACCTAATACCCAGTAATGTTTGGAGTCTGGTCCATAGAATCAGAGTACAACTAGTCTAAAATAAAGCCCCGTGAAGTACACACACCATGGACACTGGGTCTGCTTAACTTACTGCTTCACTCTACAGTCTTCTTAAATTGCATCATACGGTTTGCTAATTTAAATATAATCAATGTGGCAGATACTGCCCATTCAAGAGCCTCAAGCAGCAGTAACTAAACCCACTGCCAACACACACCTCAGCCCTAAAAAGGAGGGCTGCACTATGAATTTGAGTGTTACTTTCCCTGGAGTAACTATAGCAGCAGTGTCTCACTGCTCATCCACTTTTGCTTCCATCCCTTTACAGTTGGGAGTATCAAAAGCTAAAGCTAGTGGGGTACATCTAGGAAAGTTCTCTGAATAAAGTTTAAGAAAACCCCAAAGATCTACACACTTCATGCATCACCTACATTTACTGTTTTATAAAACTTTTAAAAAAACACTGAAAACACAACCCAATAATCCACATCAATGGCTTCATTGTAGCTGATGATAGGAAAGGAAGAGCAGCATGTGCTCGATAATGCTTTATATTACTTGCACATCAGCTTAACCAAAGCTGCCTGGAAAAGAGGGTTTTTTTGTTTTTGAATAAGCTGACCAACATAGTATTCATTGTTTCGGTTTCCCACTTGAATCAAAATATCAGTTCTTTACAAATGCTCCATCATTTGAGATTTGTTCTCTCCAGTCACCACTTTTCCTTTTGCTATACAAAATTTTAAATACAAGATCATGAGTTTTGAACAAATAATATCTGGTTTTAGCAGGATAGATGACCTGGTAAGAACAGGCCAAAGCAGTATCACATTAATAAATTCCAATAAAGTGTTACCCCCTCTACTCAACACATCATCATCATCTTATTTCATTACCTCCTTGATAAAAACAAGTAATTCATGTACTAACAATGTAGAGCCATGTATGCTCTACATTCACTAAAGGTCAACTTCCTGCACTGGGGTGCAGACACAGAAGTACAATTACTGAAGATAACATTTTCTGTTAACACGCCAATCCCCTGAAAACTGCAAAGACAGATGGATGCTTTCCTTTGTGACTTAACTGGAGGTTTGTGGTCATTGACTTGTCATTACCATACACACTAAAGAGCCACCTTAAGCTTTCCAGTAGCCTAGTCTGAAACATTCTTAAACAATGTTTTTCTGAGCTGAATTCCTGTTAACTCTTGCAAAAATAGGCTTAAGCACCTAGTTGTACTATTTATTTGAAATGAAAAGGTTACTTCCCAAAGATGCAGAGAACCAACACCATGAGATAGTAATGTAACATCATAAAATGACGCACTGAAGTAATGTTAATGAGAAACTAATGGTGCATGAGGGTGAAGAGTTGTGGGTGACATTTTTCCTAGCAGAACAATACCCAGGCCTGAATAATTTCCTCCATAATTATAAGAAAGGCTGTTGTCTGCTGAGATATGGGGTTTTCCCTTCTATCATTTTCCATACTAAAACATCTTTGTGCCTTCTCTCCCTATGTAGGTTTTTCTAAGAGCTAGAAGACCAATTTAACCTACACTCTTTGGCAAGTCTTATGTTTCATCATGCCAATGATGTCTAAGAAGTTGAGATGAGCTGAAGTGCTCATCTCAAGAAACTGAGATGAGCTGCACCAGCTCAGTTGTTTCTTACAATCTCATGCAAAGCTTTTCAGACCAGTTTTCTTTTGGAATGACACTCATTTATTCTTCAGAATTTTTACTTAGCACATGATACAGATATAAATCTGTACAAGACTTATTTGTTTAATTTTAAGCAGCTTGACCAAAGTTTCCCATGCAAGATACCTGCCCAAGACTGAAAGGCATCAGCCAAATAGCTGAGGAGTTTGCAAGGTTGTCTGTTAAGGAAAAGCAGTTTTGGTCATCTTTTTGGAAACTCAGCATCCTTATTTTTGCATCAGGAACACATCTTTCATTGTCCATGCACACAATTCCTCTTTTCTGGGCTTTCATAGTCTAATGTTTTTTGGGTTTTGTTTTTTTTTTAAATTAAGAACCTGCAATGACTTGTCCAGATTTTGCAATCCAATTCCCTGAAGATCACATGCGTACTGTATATGCCGAAGACCAGGGCTAAACCAGACCCTTCTTGAAGTTTCATAGAACATTTATCCTGCACTCAAACTGCTAACAGTGAGAAGGAAGAAACCACAGCTCACACCCTGTACATCTGTAAGCCAGATCCTGAGGATGATCAAGCATGAATGTCCAAAGAAGGGCAACAAAGCTGGGGAGGGGTCTGGAGCACAAGTCTTCTGAGGAGCGGCTGAGGGAACTGGGGTTGTTCAGTCTGGAGAAGAGGAAGCTGAGGGGAGACCTTATCGCTCTCTACAACTACCTGAAAGGGGGTTGTGGCAACACGGGTGTTGGTCTGTCCTCCCAAGTAACCAGCAACAGAACGAGAGGAAACGGCCTCAAGTTGCGCCAGGGAACATTTAGACTGGATCTTAGGAAAAATCTCTTTACTGAGAGAGTGGTCAAGCATTGGAACAGGCTGCCCAGGGAGGTGGTGGAGTCACCATCTCTGGAAGTGTTCAAAAAACGTGTGGATGTGGTGCTTCGGGACATGGTTTAGGGGACATGGTGGTGTTGGGTTAACAGTTGGACTTGATGATCTTGAAGGTCCTTTCCAACCTTAATGATTCTGTGATAAACAACTGAAGCACAGAACACAAGTGACAAAGAGGGAAGGAGCCAGAACAGAAAAAAATTTTTAACAGTTTTCCAAAGAAATCACCATTGCTCTCCTCCAATTTACTGAGGAGACAAATATTTAATGTCCAAAGAAGGGCAACAAAGCTGGGGAGGGGTCTGGAGCACAAGTCTTCTGAGGAGCGGCTGAGGGAACTGGGGTTGTTCAGTCTGGAGAAGAGGAAGCTGAGGGGAGACCTTATCGCTCTCTACAACTACCTGAAAGGGGGTTGTGGCAACACGGGTGTTGGTCTGTCCTCCCAAGTAACCAGCAACAGAACGAGAGGAAACGGCCTCAAGTTGCGCCAGGGAACATTTAGACTGGATCTTAGGAAAAATCTCTTTACTGAGAGAGTGGTCAAGCATTGGAACAGGCTGCCCAGGGAGGTGGTGGAGTCACCATCTCTGGAAGTGTTCAAAAAACGTGTGGATGTGGTGCTTCGGGACATGGTTTAGGGGACATGGTGGTGTTGGGTTAACAGTTGGACTTGATGATCTTGAAGGTCCTTTCCAACCTTAATGATTCTGTGATAAACAACTGAAGCACAGAACACAAGTGACAAAGAGGGAAGGAGCCAGAACAGAAAAAAATTTTTAACAGTTTTCCAAAGAAATCACCATTGCTCTCCTCCAATTTACTGAGGAGACAAATATTTAGATCAAATCACTTGGGTTTCTAAAAGGCCCAGGATCTGAAGGATGCTTCTTCATTTCCACACAGAAGTAAAAAAACCACTAGCGCAGCACTGAATTCAGAGAGATGAGAAAACTTGTTGGACAAGGTGAAAGAACTAAAAAACCAAAACAAAATAGAGCATACTTGATACAATTAGAGTGGTGGACAGAGAGAATTTTAGAGAAAACAACAACTATGGACACAGAAGTATGCGCAACCTATCACAGTAATCGCCCTCCACAATCCACACATGGAGTCTAGACCTTGGATTCTTTCACCAAGGCCTTCCCATTCACCTGGAAGAGACTATGCTTGCAAAAACCAATGGTTAGCTAGCTATTTTCCAGTGCTGACCAGAAAAGAACAGCTATTTACCATTACCTGTAGCAGTAGGCCTGTGTGGCAGATTTAAGCATTCCTACTGGACTGATGATCCAAGACACTACCAAATAATCATTCATTTCCACCCCCCCGCCCTGAAATAACAAACCACAACAAAAACTACACCAGCCAAAACACTACACACAACTAGGAACATTACAGTAGCATTTAGCTAGGTATATGAATGAGCAGTTTGCTTCATTCACGATGGACAGTATTCTCTGAACATCATTCTAGGCACCACCTCGTCCCTTGCTGCAGTCTAAATAAACCCTGCTCCAAAAAGCAGTATTCGTAATACAAATACTTCAGACACAGATTTTTACATCCAGTATTTTTACTGCCTTTACCTTTTTGTAATATGGAGGCAACACATTCATGTAAGAAATACTCTCTACTCTCAGTTGCCCCCTCCAAGAGCGATAGTTCTTGACACTGAGCACCTTAAAAGACTGTGTTTAATACACAGATTTCACAAGCTTTAATTTCAATTCTGATGAGTTTACACTTCTACAAGACAGGCTCAAGTTTAATACGATAGAAGCACACATTAGTGATCACTGTTGGAAAAGTGTAAGTGAAAAATGATAATTCTGCACCAGAGACAAGAAGAGAATGGTATTACCCTGGATAACTACTATGACACTATTTTCTTTCTCTACTTCCCTACCTCACTAACTGACCACTTCACAGCTATCACAAGAAAAATGGGTTCTATGCACTCTCCATACAGCCTTCTCCATACTACATTAATTCCGCTTCCCTCATCTTGATGTGTATGTCCTAACTGAATCACTATCCTATATAACAACCTCCTTGAAATATCTGTACAGAACAAGAGGGGCTGTGTAAACAAATGATACATATGATCACAAACCCACAGAACATGGGATACACATGTGTAATTTTTCCTCATTTCCACCTGAGCCAAACAGCTTTCTATTCTAAATGGATCATCTTTTCACAGTTCTCTTTCAATAACAAACATACATCCAGTACAAAAGACTTCATACCTTCTGGACACATGCACTCAATTAAAGTATTAAGGTATATATAATGCACATAATAAATATATATAATAGACACATTCAAGCCCCTGAGCCCACACATAGACAGGGCTGGTCTACACCACATTAAGTGCTTTTAGTTAGCTGCTGACCTGTCAACACCATTATGAGTGCTAGTTTCAGCAAAAGTTTACTCTTAAAGTTAATGGACTATTTACCCAGTGGAACAGACAGAACAAAATAAACAAAAAAAGCACCTTTAACAGAAACCCCTTGACTATTCTGTAGCCTCCTTCAATCTGAAAATATTCAGAACAGTCACAAATTGCCTCATCTTCGTTCACTTTTTTAGGTTCCACTGGCTGTCACGACTATAAAGTAATTCTCCCCATACCAACAGGAGCAAAAAATCCCCACAGCCTCCCACCTGCTCAGGACACACCTGGGACCCCAGACCCAGTCCATCATCTCTCCTCTCCACCCTTTCAACTTTTCATAGCCTCAGCCAAAAACGCCTGCCTCCTCTCCATACACAGACTAGAGTTCCCACTAACTCAGCAATATGAAAACCCCCGTTTCCCTTTTGCACAAATACCATTCCCCTGATACACGCATGTATAGATAGCCTAACATAATCTTCACCCGAGTATATGTACAATTCCCACAAATTCATCCTACTCCCCATTTTCAAACTTACACAAAACTTTCAAAGACTCCACCATTCATTTCTACCTCTAAATAGTCCTTCAAGCCCTCTCACTTTCTTATAATCCATGGTAACCCCTGGAAATTCACCCACAAGAAGAATGCAGTGATGCCCTTATAGACAGAAAGTTACACTGCCCAACACCCGTCACAAATACAGATAACCTACAGTTCCACAACTCCCCAGGACATGCACGGACTTTTCTCCAAACAGCACTCTCATGACCACAACGTGTGGCATTTGCTACGCGTTTTCCAATTTGTATTCTATGGCTCAAACAACAAATACCCAGCCTTGCAATTTCATCACAGGTGAGACACCAATTCACAGCCCCTCTCACGTTCCCACAATGCAGACCACATTGCTTGCTGCCCTAGCCCATCTCGACACAAGAGAAACAGGGCTCACTCAGCTGGTGACAGCCAGGCACCTCTCAACTCTCAGTGTGAGCAGCAGACACACCAACTTGCATGCAGTAAGAACACGCATGCCTTTCTGTCCACATACCATCTCATATTACACACGAAGGTCTCGCACATTAAGTCTAACCACACTGGCCACCAAACAAAACAAGTTCAGAACCTTGTAGCAACCTGTTACCACTGTGCCTGTAAGTTGTACATAGCCTTACCACCCAAAGCCTCACTCCTCCACACCACTTAGAAGCCAGCCAGCTTAATACCTTACTTCTCACAACACACACACGATTGTATACTTATCGCTCCTAAAGTCATAGGCCTTCATGTACCACCATTCCTAAATACATGCGGTTTCACCCACCATCTGCATTCCACAGCATAAACATATCCCTCAACCCACCACAGCACACAAAACAACACACATACAGATTTTTCCAGCTGCCTCCAGCCTATCAAAACGCCTCCCGTCGACTAGCTACAAATTATAGTGTATCCACGTTTATGTCCACCGGGTTCGCAGAGCCAGCAAGCTCCGAACTACAGGAGAAGGCCGCCTTCAACTTCTTCCCCCTTCCAGGCTACAGGCGCCCAGGCGCTGCCCGTCGGCCCGTGACTTCATCCCCTCCACACACCACGAGCTCGTCACAAGCGCCCAGGCCTAACGACAGCTTCTCCCTCCAGCGCTAAGGCCTTACCCGCAGCTCGCCTCCTCCC
>NW_010544120.1:20213-65134 GCF_000687285.1 Phaethon lepturus | reverse complement strand
TGCAGGACCCGGCACTTGGCCTTATTAAATTAAACCCGTATTGCACACCACTGAAAAACACTATAAGCTGGAGCCAAGCACAAACATGATGTGTAAGGAGAAGCAAAGTTTTGAAAATATTTTAAACCCATCTAGGTCAGTTCGAGTGACAGATGAGGAAAAAATTATTCATCTGGAGAAGGTGTTCCAGTCAAATAAATCATGAAGTGAAAGAGCAGAATAATTCTTCCCACCCCTACCTCACAAGAAGGATTATATTTGGTTCTTCCTTCCTCTGCCAGTTTTGTGTCAAATTGCAGAATACGGCTAAGGGGGATTTTGTTCACTTTGTTTACCAGCTGTGCTGAGTTCAAAACTGCTGCTGTTGAAAAGCTCACCCAGAAACTACAAAATTTCGGTTACGTCCTTGAAAATAAGATTTTCAAGTTTCCATTTTCTTTAACCTCACAGTAGCTAAGATATCAAATCTTCCTCATTTACAGGACTAAAGACTTCTCCAAATGTCACCCAGCGGCACTGAAGACCCAGTTCAGGGATCTAATATTCCAGCTGTCGGTGTTGTGCTTAAAGATGTCATCGCCGTGCTAAAGACTCTGGAATCAGAACTTAATTAGCTGTTTTGTTTGCGATGAATGAAGAACAGATGATGTATTGGTTAGGGGCGGGGTGTCCTCTCAAAGTTACCAAGGAAAAAGAAACAAAAAACCCAGACAGAAAGATGTATTTGTGACTATAAATTAAGTAGTGTTAACTCCAGAGACACATGGGAAAAGAGCAGAAAATAGCCCTATGATGCGATTTTTACAGTCACGATTTCACTGAAATAAGCCTGCTTGGAAAATACACAGGAAATTACCAGATATTCAGGCCAACTAGGACTGACTTGAAATACTTGACTCACTAAGGGGGGTTTCTACTAATACCCCAACTTCGAAAATGTTTTAAAGAATAAGGTCTGAAGGCTTCAAACACAGCACCTTTATGCACAGAGCATTCAGATAGAGGGGGACATCCTACTGAAGAAGTCCACAGGGAGCCCTGCTGTTAACCACAGCCCTTCCCTAGAATGTGACTTGTGGCATGTTTCATCCTTAGGTGGGAAAGCAGTAAGTTCAGCAGCTGGCCTATACACAGAGTTATAACATCTTCCTGGAGAAATGAAAACCCCATCTTCATAAAGTATTTTTTGTTGTTTCAAGGAACTGGGTAAAAATGTGTGTGAAATAATAATGAATAGCAGCCTCTAAAATGCCCTATGGATTTAGACTTGCAGATGCTCAGGCACGTGAGTAACCTTCTCCCTGGGAGACAAGATAAATACAGAAATTTCTCAGGAGCCTAAATATTTGCAATTCTGGACCTTCTTTTCTTGCCAACAGCACTGGCATCCCCAGCTCAATACTTGCCTGCGCTCCTCTGCTTTTGCTGTCGCCCTGAGGGCTGCATAGCCCACTGCCTACGTGAGACAAGGCTGTCACAGGTATCTGACACGCTGCAGCACAGAACTGAATTGAGTAACCCGATGGGTCATTCTTTTTAGCTTGATGTCTCCTGAATAAGAGGATTATTTCATCTCTCCCCTGCTGCCTCCAGAAAGGGACTGAAACAGCAGGACTATAAAGACAGGCAGCAGCTTCCCAACTCTAAGCATCCTGGCTCCAGCATGGAGGCCTTTCAGTGCTAATATTTCCCCTCTCTGCTTGGCTCTTGCGCCGAGATGTAATTTAGCCCATTGCGTTGTAACATCTGCCTCTGACATCAGCACCAGCATCCTTTTTAGGAATGAGCTGGGAAGACATGAAAGGAAGCAGGGACAAAGCAGGGCTGGATGGAGACCCGTGGGCAAGGCAGGGCTGGATGGAGACCCATGCGCTTGGCCCCTGCAGGATTGGCACCGAGCTTTCTCAGGCTATCGGGGGGTCAGGAAAGTGGGTCAGCTGAGTTCCTGACAAGACCTCTTCCCTACAGGCATGGGCATTTCTGTTCTCTGGAAGGCAGGATTTGTTACCCTCATCTGTTGAGCTGCTGTTCTTTGGGATGGCTGAGCAGGGAAGAGAAGAGAGTGGGCACTCAATAAACCTCATTGAGAAAAGCCGGCAAAATGCAGGGCATTCAGATCCTTAGTTAGAAGCCATCTGTACTTGTAGGACTGCCACCGAAGCACAAGCTGAGCTGGAAAACACAGGAAGCCTTGCAACATCTGGGGAGCTGCAGACACAGTGGTAAGACAGTGGAGAGATACCAAACTGATAGCCAAACATACTCTGCATCGACAAGATTCAAGCAGATTATCTGCTTTAACAGTTCTACTTCCTAACCTAAGACCCCAGTGTAAGCAAAATAATGAGATTTCTTCAATTCAAAAAAATGTCATGATGCTTAGCGAGAAAGGAAAATGCCTCATACTGGAGCAGGAGATCCAGGAAAGCTAGTGGAGTCATGCTGCTAAACAGGCAGCTCAGTCAGTCATCTCCAATACTGTGTTGAAGAAGCAACCACAGGCAGAAAGACTGGGTTTGAAACGGTCTCTCCACTTCCTTTTTTTCCCCTGTATAACAGAATCAAGATGTTTTTATGATAATTATTATTATTATTATTTTTCAGGCAGGATGCAAATGGTAATAGAGCCCCTCCACAGTTGCCTGCAAAAATAATGTATGTATTTAAGTGCCAGAACAAGCTATTCTTGAACATAAACCGATGCTTAGTGAGACTTTTCAGCTTCTCCTAAGGGAAAATATGTCTAAACTAAATGCTTTTCTCCCATTTGGCATCATTACATCTTAATAGCATTTTGCATTTAAATACATTCAAGGTGGCATCTAGGTCATCAGATCCCATTTTGACCTTGAAGTGGCAGAATGTGTCAATCCAGGCTCAGTAGGGTGCTTTCAGACGTCTGTCTGCTGCTTATTACAAATACAGTATGTATCACATTATTGCCCCTGGCATGAATAATGTGGAGGTACCAAAAATACAGTCACCATGGTAACAACTTCACAATCATCACAAGGCTGGGCCGAAAAGACTGGCCTGGGAAGGGGTCAGCTGCACGGAGATGGTGTTTGGGAGGGGAATGGAGCGTAAAGTATTGGCCAGCTATCGCACAAAATGCAATGTCACTAAAAGGTGATGACTGAACCCCATGGCTAAGGGCAGCTCTCCCCTGCTCTTCTTGATGCAGAGCAAGCAACTGTGGCTATCCAGCACTCCAGAGGTGCAAGTCTGTGCTTTAAGACACTCTAGTTCCAACCCATCCAGAAATACATCTGGTTTCCTCTGCGGGACTCCTGCTGTTGGGGACTTTTGTATTGACAGGGCTTATCATCAACACTGAGGATTCCAGCCAAGTCTCTCGATGTCTCAGCATTTACAAAGGCAAAACCCAAGTTCAACACCCAGCCTGGTGTTTCTTGCATTTTTGTATTGCCCTCTCAACCTAGTATAGATGACGGAACATTGCACCACTGACCCATCTTTAGGCTTTTTCCAAGGACCAGCATCTTCCAGGCATCCAGCTGGGATTGCCTGGAGTTCCCTCCAGCCTGCTGTGGGATTCCTTCTGCAGTTAAGTAATCCTTTGTGTTTTCACCACAGAGGTTTTCTTCAAGGATATTTATTATCTGAAACTATTTCACAGAATTCTTTGGAAAGGCAATTGTTTAGCCTGATGGTTGTTTATGAACAGCTTCCATTGATTGTATGCTATTCATGACATGCCTTTGATTGCCTGAATCACTGGGCATTGTTTCTGGTCTTCCACCGAGTAGCTGAAACAATTATGCCCCTGTTGACAGGAATTAAAATAAACATAGAAGTAATTTGTGATAGAATTCTGAAACCGCTTGAATTTGTGCTTAAGTTTCCCAGTGCCTTTTTGTATTCCCATGAAAATTTCCCATCATCAATTGCAGAAAAACACATTTCACATTTAGGACATTCCTGGATGATTTTGAAGAGTATTTGCTAGTTATCTGTTTCCTCTAGGGTTAAAGCCCCACATTGCCTCTGCTCCCATCAATCCATAATCACTCTAGTGCAGAATAGCAACAGGAAATGAGCAATAAACAGTGCTTCAGAAAGCAGTTTATCTGAAGATGAGACTCCATCTGTTTATGTTAGGAGAAGGGAGACTAGCCAGAAGAGCTCTGTGGCATTGTCTTTAAAGGGTAAAAATCCCATTTCATTTTGGCAACAACCTTTTCTTCCTTAAACAGGCTGTTTGGAGGTAGTTTCTCCCACTTTTTCAAGGTTCTTAGCTATGACCCGTTTCCTTTTGTGTATAATGCTGAAGAAGAAAGGGTATTCCCATTTGCAAGCTATTAGAGGATTAGAAAGCTCCTGAAGTACATACTGTTGAACTGTATCCTCACAAGGACCACTGCCGTAAAGGACAGGGGTCTGCTGAGCTAAATGAAGTGCTTGTTTCCCATGTAAAATTGATTCCTTTTTCTGGAGGGATCTGGACTTCTGGATTTCTGTTTTATTTCTGGTTTGTTTTGGGGAAAGTTGAGCTGGACAGAGTGAAAGACATGGAAGTGCAGGATAACGAGAAGTTTAGGCTGGGATTTTCAAATGAGCCGAAGGTTACACATCTACTGCAGTCACAGAGCAGTAGCTGTGCAGTTCAGAAATATTAGACCTAGTCAGAAATGTTTCATGCCTGTTTGAAGGGTAAATTAATCCAGGCTTGTGAAAGCAAACTATATCATTAATGAATTTAAGATGTCCTCATGCATTTGCCTGTATAGAGTGGGTAGAGATGTAGCTACATGGAACATTTCTATTTCTGTGACTTCAGGTTTAGCATGTCCTTAAGAGCTGCACACCTAGAGACTGTTGTAAAGCCTCGATTAATCCACTCTAGTGTCCAAATATTTTAGCTACCTTTGAAATTCCCAATCTGCAAGTAACCACAACTAAACAGCTAGAAGAATAGCTTTGGGGTTAAAACACTGGGCTTGCTGGGTTGTGTGCCTTCTACCCAGTTTTTAATCTCTCTGTATCTTACTTCTCATTTAGTAGACAAGATAGCTTCAACTCCTTTTTTACAAGTTTATTGCAGTGATTAATTCTTACGGAGGTAGAGCATCACTAGGATTATGTATCTATCTGGGCACTGTATAAAAACATATTCTAAACTCAAGCATTGTGGGATCACTACAGAAACTGAATACAGTGAGTTTTTTTAGAACTGCACTTCTAGCACCTACAAACCGAAGCGATGCCGCTTGGCAGTGGGTGAGATGAGGTGGGGCACGCATGGGAAGTGATACTGGCACTTCAAATGTGCTGTTTGCAGATAGGCAGCAGGAGAGACAGCTGCTGCGCTGGGAATTTTTTTGTTCTCATATAAAGGCTTTTATGTGTCCATTTCAACTACTACACCGATGCCACAATTCTAGGTGGTATTTAGTGGAGACGAGTCGAACAACCTTCCTTGGAATTTAGCCAGCTCACTCACGTTCCCGTTGCTCCCCAGAAAAGCTTCCCTTCACACAGCCCCCTCACGTCTCTTGGTAGGTGTCCTGCCCTTGCGTAAGCGCAAAGACTGCTTGCAGATTCAGCACCAACTCTGCAGTAATCTGGAACTGTGCTTCTTTGGGACGTATGTCAAAAAATGAAGTTCAACAAACAGGGAATCTCATTGCTGACAAGAAAAAGTAACAAATACAAGATGATACATAAACACTCAATATTGAAAATATTTCGGATGACATTAGGCTTATCCTATTATCAATGAAATTGTAACTGGATTAGAAAGGAAGCTCCTGTTGTGGTTTGTAATGTTGTTTTCAAGTGAGTCTACTGCCTAAGTGTACAGTACTTGAAAGAGATGATACCTTTTTTGAACAATTTAATCCCCTTCCTGGTACCTCAGTTCCTGTTACTGTGTCCTGGCCACCAACTCATCCCCACTTTGAAGGCCTGTGCTATACTGTCTCAGCCATCCAGACAAGAACCCCACAGCCATGTCAGTAAAGGATGTCCTAATCCAAGCTGCCAGGCAGTTTCTCTGTGCACTTAGCCAAGCAAAGTAATATTGCCTCTTTGCACCACGTTTAGGCAAGTCTATTTTCCTTGAAACAACTCTACCATTGCTCTCATATGGCTGTGAATTATGAGCCCGTGGAAGTCCAGATACATCACTCCAAGCATTAGTCCCAGCATGGCTGAGTAGGACAGTTCATCACTGGAAGTTCAACATTCTGGAGCAAACATCCCTCGGCTTTTAGTGCTTGTCATTCTTTCATTACTCACTGCAAATGGGAGAACAACAAATGAAAGGCTCTCCTCCTTTTCTTGCAGCGTTTCAGTAGATGGGCGTAGATAGCCAAGGCAATACATTGCAGGACACATTGCTTAACTTAGAGGTCTCTGTGCTGCAGCTCCTTATAACTTATTCATGATTCATTACTCTTTCTGGGTTGAAAATTGAGAGGAGGCCATTAAGTAACTGGAATGCATATTTATTCAAGACTAAACAGACGTTGTGGAAACAAGGCTGCAGATAACAAGTCAGCAAGAGATGCCAGGTTTTTAAAGGCAAAACAGAGAGAGAGACTTCAGTGCCAACCAAGGAGCTCCTAAACATGTAGAAAGAGTCTCCCGGCCTCCTCTCACCAGTGTAGCAAAAGCGACCGGGTCAGATGGATTTCCAGCCTTACCCTTTGCACTAGGAGCCAACCCAACTGCAATGGGCCTCGTCCTACATGCCTGCCTGTGTGCAAGAAGCAAGGCAGCCGGAGGGCTGATCCTGCTCGGTGGGGAACTCGTGCCACTTGGCAGAAGCTACAGTAATTTATGTCCAGCTGAGGATCCGACTCTTCATGTTTTCTTAAATTCAAATCTTTCCACCCACCATTTCTGATGAATATTACGAGACTTCCTACTTTTTTTCATTTCTCAAATGTCAAGTAGATCTTTTACAGCAGCTCTTAAGAAGATAAAGGGGATTAAAGGATCATTTTATCCTATTTAAAGTTAGCTCTGAGACGATAGGAGTAAACAGGCACATTTTAAAGGATGTTAATCTTGTCTTTTTCTTATCCCCCCTTCTCCTTTTCTTTTTCTTCTTCGCTAGCTAAATTCCACTTTTGCGGGTGAAATGATTGCAAGAAGGCAAACTCTGCTACCCTTTCTCCTCACTTCAAAAAGCAAACACAAAATATCATTCTTGATTGCAATATTAAACATAAGTTTAAATTGGGCTGTCAATCATTGGCTTAGATTTTATGGTAAAATATGGAGGGAATCAGAGGGAAACAAAGAGTTCTTTGGCAAATGGAGGAAGCCTGTCCCTGCCACTGTCACCCAGACAGCAAGGCCACTACTTATTAGCAGCAGAATAATGGAAATATCGTTGTTTAAAGAAAACTGAGTACCAGAAATAAGAGCTTTGGACTATTTCTTTGGGGATTTCAAAATAAGCTGTCAGGAGATTGGGAAACAGAGACAGACTTGTTAACCTCTAATGAGGGATGGTGAGCTCATACTTAATACTTAGAAACTAAACCCCTACCATTAGCATTTTTAACCTGAGTTGAATTATTGTTAGTAAAAGGACCAGATGGGAATCTCTTTGCTCCCATTTAGAACAGGGTTGGGAGAGGAAACCACATTCTCCTCATAGTCAGAAACGTCAAACTTGGCCTTCAACATGCTTTTCAGGGCAGGATCAGAAAGGCACCTGTGACCCTGTCTGAGTTACTGCCCTCCCTGCCGGAGGTTACTGCAGGGTTAGCTGCTGCCTCCTGCCTGGAAAACGCACAAAGTGAAGGAGCACGTGCCTCTGGACCAAAGCTGGTTTGTACCCTGTGTGCTCTGCACTGCAACAACGCCGGAGTGGTCTCGGGGGCGAATGTGGCAGCTGAGGGTGGTGACGGAGCTGCCAGCACTCCTCTGAGCAGGCCACACGGATGAAGACAGAGCTGCCCCGGGCGGATCAGTGGGGCGCAGCACACGGCATCGATGCTTGTCTGCCTGGCTTTGATCCCCTACAGTTCGCAAAGAGATGCTTAGGTTTAACAGTGTAACCAGCACCTTTGATATAAAATTTTGTGAACTTTGCTATCAGGGTACTCAGGTGCTCCTGAGGCAGCCAAAGAAACAGCTTGCCTGCAAGCTCAGCCTTCACCAGACCAGCAAGCGCTTCTGGCTGACAGGAAGACCACCACCTCACTCAGATCAGACCATCAGTTTGTTCATTCTTGTTCCAGACTGTATCTGATCTAGCAGGTAACTGTCAATTTGCAAAAGACCTCAAGCATCATCTTGCCCAAAGAGAGTCTCCTTTTTCTGGCCATATTATAGACCACCAATGAATTCAGGACATATCAAGAGTCTGACAGCTCAAAACCTGCATAAGACTCATGTGCAACTGGCAAAAGTATGCTAGAAGTTTCCTGAGGTGTCTTTCCAAGCAGTAACTTGCCATGACTTCTAGAGCAAAACCCATTGGTTGGCTGCATGTCTGGCCCACCCTGTGAAATTCTGGCCAGCACCAGTGGAGATGCTGGTGATGCTTATCACTCATGAGGAGGATGCTGGGCAAGGAGGAACAGAGAGATGGACTGACAGCAAATGAGTCCTGTTTGGGTCTCAGCAGACTCTGAATAATCAGGTCTATTATCCTCCTTGATAGGAATAAAGAAATGTTTGCACTGCAGGAGAATTTCTCCTGCACTGAATCATGTGCTTTAATTGCTGCTTCTGCGAACACCACCCTGAGATTTCATCAGCAAGTGGCATTCACTCCTTCTCAAACATCATCTCCAGGAACCCAAACCCAGCGTGAACTGTGTCATACAGATGCAGTTCGCAGAAGGAAGTGTCATTACAAAGCAGAAGGAGGGAGACGACTTCCAGAGCATTGCCAGTAGCTCTGCTGTGAAGCTGCCTAGAACATGATTTTAACCAACCAAGCATCCGTTGGCTGGAGGCAGAGTCAGACCCACTAACGATGCAACTGTTCCTTCCTGTTCTCGCACAGATAAAAATACCTTCCCATCCCGCATGCTGGGGGCTGGAGAAGTTCAACAAGTCCCAAGCCAACCTCTCTCTGTGAGGCTGCTCACACTGCCTTGTAAGATCCCTTCTCATACCTCTACAAAACAGGAGGCACTTCACTGGTATAGGACATAAAAGTTTCTCTTCTCTTTTGAGCGAGATCTCTTGGATAGGTCCCAGGCACCACTGTCCTGCCCCCTCCACCTGCAATCCTTTCTCCCACTGCTTCTCCACTCCATGAACCTGGATGCAGCAGGTCCCCACCTCCTTGACCATGGTGCATCTGGCACACAGGATCACAGAGCAGCCCCATGGAGGTGGAAGACAGGGTGCAGGCAAACCCTTCAGGGAGAGGGCAGCAAGAGTTACATTATGGTGTGTTTAATTTTTTGGGCATTCAATGAGGGTGGATCTGAATGCAGCGTGGTCAGTGCTAGCTGTTGTTGTAGGAGCACTTGGCTGGCATCAGGTGCTGCTGTTCCCAAACCAGGAGAGCGTGGCTTGAGTAGATGTGGTTGCTCTCTCTCCCAGAGAGTTTAAGATTTGTTCATTCCTTGTTTATTTCCCTTAATCTAAACTAAAAGTCATGGAGACTGAAAGTGCATGTTTTACTCTTTGTCTGAGAAACATAACAAAGAAAAACAATTGCAAAGGGAGACAGTACATTTCACTTTCAAGCTTTCAAGGCATTATTACCAACAACAGGAGAGAAAAAAGTAACAGCTTTTGAAACTTAGTGGAAAATACTTTGACAGCATCCCCATTAAACAGTTCCCCTTGTATTTAAGCTGCAGTAATTACATTCACTTAATACCAGGCAGTAAAATATTTACAAACAACACAGGGAATTAAATGAAGTTTCCAGCCATGGTACAGCTATACCTCCAGCTCTGCCTCTGGTGGAGCCTCTGGGAAGCAGGGTGAGGCACTGGAGTTTGGCTGTGGTATCCTGTCATCGTGGTACATACACTGAAAGCACCACTGCTGCCATCTAAAGAGCTATTATTCCTATGATGGACCTGCCAGGGAAAAGCATCGTCTGGGGGTCAGGCAGAGAGGTACACTGCGAGCCTGCCATATCTCAACAATAGCCAGGCCTTCATCCTCATGCCATGTGATACCTCCCTTCCCACCATCTCCTCAGACACAGCTGAGCTCCTTCTCTTCTCTGCATGAATGTCCCAGGGCTCCAGATGCTTCATCCTTGAGCTTTAAGGTAGTTGGGCTGAGTATCTCCTTAGGAATGCCTCCTCCCTGCCAGGGCTGGGGAAAGTGGAGTCTCTCCCTACAAAGAGTCTTTCTAGTTGTTTTTCCCCACATTGCTCTGTTCCTTTTTATACTTGCTCTATCGCTCCCGTCAATCTCCCAGGCAGTGAGGAAACACATCGCGGCAAGCTCCACTAGACTGAAGCCCCATCAGCCCCCAAGCAGCTGAAATCATATAAATTCACACAAGCCCGGTGCTCAGAGACCTGATTCTCCTCTGTCAGAGGAAGATTAATCAAATCCACCTTTAGTAATTGGTTCATTCAAATATAACAGCCTAGATTGCTGCCAGATACGGGGTCATTAATACCGATCATCATCTGGATGCAAAAGATCCTCAATTAATATGGAAATACCCTTTTTTTCCAACAGCGGAGTCCAAAATTTGATACCCATAAAAATTACACAGGACATTCTGAAGGAATGATTGTCAAAGAAAACAGTAACCTGGCTTATCAAGGACTGACACAAGCCAAGCTCCAACACAGCCTTTCTCAGAGAAAAGCTGCGGAGATGGAAAGCGAACAAGTACACAGTAGCACATCGATCCCACAGCCTGGAGCTTGGCAGATAAAGACTTTAGGAAAAGGTTCCAAAAAAATAATTTGGATATATATTATCTCAGACAATACAGCAGTGCACACAGCCACGGCTTTTCACTAGACCCCAGCCAGTGGTTTCAGAGGGGACTTGAAGGCCCGAGCAACAGCACTGCAAACCATAGATATCTGGCTAGGGAAGAAATAAAACAATATACAGAATGGAGAAGAATCAGCCTGTAGCTACAGCGTGTTTGCTTCGAGTGTATGACACAATCAAACTGGTTCTCCCCCTCTTCTTCTGCACCGTGTTGCTGGTCCCCTGTTCATCAATACTGTATACATATGAACTTTCATCTGGCTCCTCTGCAAAAAGAAACAAGCTGGGTTTTTTTCAGAAAATAAACCTGAGCGTGGACCAGAGAATAAATCATGCCAGGGCCCATGTGCTACACACAACGTGCATGCAAGCCAGACTGCATCACTGAGGCCCAGCGGGCCCCCTCGGCGCAGGGGGTAACAGCACTACAGAAGGGAGCACTGGTTCCTCCCCTGGGGACTTTGTCCAAGTCACTGGACGCTGCTCACAACGTATATGAGAGGAAATGGCCTCAAGTTGCGCCAGGGGAGGTTTAGATTGGATATTAGGAATAATTTCTTCACCGAGAGGGTGGTCAAGCACTGGCACAGGCTGCCCAGGGAGGTGGTGGAGTCACCATCTCTGGAAGTGTTCAAAAAACGTGTGGATGTGGTGCTTCAAGACATGGTTTAGGGAACATGGTGGTGCTGGATTAATGGTTGGACTTGAAGATCTTGAAGGTCCTTTCCAACCTTAGTGATTCTGTGATTCTGTATTTTGGTGCATGCCTGCTACAGCCCAGCTCTGAGGACATAGATCCCTCTTCCCTGGCAATCACAGTATTTTCCCCACGTAAATGGCCAAAGACTTTTCAGAAATATTGGCTCAAATGAGGTTTTATTGTCTCTCTGCAACAGGGGGTGTGTTGTTGGCTACCCCTGCTGCTAAAGGGAGAGGTAGACAGAAGGCACAAAGCAATGAGACGGTGGGATTAAGGAGATATTGGAGAGATTTTCCAGTTCCTGCAGCTGGCAGCTGCCTTCTCCCTCTCTGGGGGTAATCAGCTACTCCCCTTCCAGCACCCTGTTACGGGGCACCAAAGCCAGGGCCCTGCTGCTCTGCCAACAGCCTGCCTGCCTGTGCTCCTGCACTGAAGTTGGCCTGGCCCTCACAAGCCTCTTGTGAAGAAACTGGTAAGAAAGATTAAAAAAGAACTGAAACACACAGGCATGAAGGGCCATGAAAGTGCCACCAGAGTGTGCATTCAAAAAAAAAGCCTTAAAGCCATATCGCAGCTTGGCTGAGAGAGGAGCATCACTGTGCTGCACGCTGTCAGCTGTGAACTCAGCCAAGACACTGCCCCAAAGACTTGCAACTAAAATAGAAAAGACTGAAAAATGAGGCCCAGAGCCGTCATTGGACCATTTACCTGTTGCCTCAGCATCATGGGGTTGTTCGAGTCCAGCCCTAACCAAAACAGCTCTGTAAGACTTGTGTGTCTCAGCCATGTTCCAGAGGCCTAAGCAAATACTCAGGTGCTCTGATGAACTGGAGTTTCAACAGAACAAAGCTAAATTGAATAAATCCCATTTTAACTCTGAATGAGCATGTCCACATAGGTGGCTAATATGGTTTAACCAACCCACTTGAGAAGCTAATTTGGATTAATTTTCCTGAAAACTCTCAAGTAGGGGAGTCCTGCATCATCAGTGGCCTGGAGAGTATTAGGAAAATGACCTCTCCATTAACCTGCTGTCACTAGTTTCCTTCTCAGCAGTTGTGCACTACTTCTTTTTTAGCAGTTTACCATTATGTTGGACAATACAACACCACAAGCATTAAATTACTCTGCCACTTGCCAGAGAACTTGAGCCATGTAGATGGATTTTAAATCACCACACTGGGCTAAAGAGGTCTTCTGCAACAAGTACCTTACCCATAATTGGAAATTTCTTTAATACCTTATTGATTGATTTCTTTATTAGCTTTTGACTAACACAGTAAACAGAATCGATCCCAGAGGCCAAGGGCTGGGGCCGGCTGCTTTGTGCCTGCTGAGAGTAGGTTGGATTCTCAAATTGAATTATAGTTATTGTTCTGCTTGTAGCATTTTTTATGTCTCATCATGACAGATGGCTCTCTAAATGATAGCAGATTTGTATTTCATTAGGACACTTAGTCAAAAGATCAATATCGCTTCCACACACCTTTCTGAGAATACATATACAGACCATACAGGCTGCTAGGGGCTTAATGCGATTTAGATAGCATTAGCTACAAAGCAGACATATGTTTTATTTGTAATAATGTCTCACTGATTCCAAAAAAGCAGTCCTGGAAACCCAAGCACACTTATTGTCACACTTCATCTTTTTCTCTGCATGGTGGAGAATGGCATTTTTTGGGTGCTGTAATGGAAGGTGGGCAGAGCAAGGAGGCAACATCTGTGCTCCACAGACCCTGGGCATGGCTCTGTCTCCAATCTCCATTGCCCTCTTGTGGTCCTTGAGCAATATCTCATCTGAAGAGAGACCTCTACAGACCTGATAAATACTTTTTGAATTACAGCCTAACACACCGAAGGAGGACGTTTGTGTCTTAGAAGAAAGGCAAAATATTTCAAAAAGGCTTTGTTTTGTTTAACACCTTCACACTCCCTCTCATTGTTCTATCATTCCACTCCCCCATCTTCATCAGCGTCATTGATTCAATCCAGGAGTTACTTTAGAGTTACAGGCTGTATTGATTGATTTTGGTTGTAATGAGTCTTTTCAATGTAAGCAGTGGTGCATAAAAAATTGGTTTTAAACCTCCCCCTTATGGTGCATTGATTTAGTGTGATTAAAAGTGGATATAAGGTTTTAGCTATTTGTTGCTTGGTGCACAGATATCATCACAGAAAACACTGGAAATGAGGTTTACAAAAATGCTGATAGCACTTTAAGGTATAATGAGCAAAGAGTACGTGCTGTCCTCCAGGTTAACTGAGCTGGCGGTGAGAGGAAGACTCCTTTGTCTCTAGGGAGGAAGGACAGGAATACCAAGGAGTTCCTCCCCTGCTGGAGACATGCTCTCCAGGACATGAAGAACACATTTCTTTTAAGGTGGAATGTGTACCAAGCCCATCCTGTGGCTATGTCTTGGCCGCCATTCAAGATACCTTCAGACCAGGGAAAGGACACAAAATCACCAGGACAGCCATCACGACGGAGGCCACAGCCCTTGGGTGCAGGCGGCAGACAGGCTCACCTCCTCCTGCAGCAGAGATCTGAAGCTGACTCTCCCTTAGCCCCAGCTAATCTTTCAGTTGTTTGGAGAGACAGGGAAGAAGTGTGTCTTGGAGGCTTTTGCTACATGTAATGCCTTACCCATGTGGAATCATTCCAATAGGAAAGAGAGAGGGATTTGAGCCCAGGTGTCCCCCAGGCACAGGCCTACCGACTCGGTGAGCTGCAGGACTGCTGAGCCTCATGCTGCGCTGTCAAGATCAGAGGCTGCAGGGGAAAGAAATCCGACAGTTGCTGGATGTCAGGCTGCAGGGGATGCCCTGAGCGGGTTAATGCAGCAACCTTCACCCCCCAGGCTTCACCCAAAACAGTGTCTTGACAGTTCTTTCTACAGTGTTATGTGCAGCTCCTCCCGATTCTGCCCCTGGGAACCCTCTGTGCTCTCCCCAGGATCTAATCCCTCTCCCTACATACCACAGACCTCAGTTCGGAGGAAGTCTCACTTAAAATACTTGCATTCCAAATTCAGCACAGATCCCTAGCCACCAGTACCCCACAGCATCGACGCAGCATCCCACCTGCTCTCACGCCTGCCAGCAGTGGGAGAAGCACACACTTAGCAGGACTTTGGTTTCCACCTCCACACCTCATGCAGCTGGTTTCACAGAGCACTCCTACAGCGCAGACATGCTGCTGCCAGAGCCAAGCCTTGCGTGGGGGGTAACGGCCACGTGTACCTCCCCATGCACCCGCATCAACCAGCAACACTTGTACCGATCTTAAGCCTCCACCAACGTCACATCACTGCCTTCTTTGTTGTCACTTCTGATTTACAGCTGGACCGCTGAGATCAGTCCTGGGCCTCCCCTACTCCATGCATGCTCAGTTTCAGGAGCCTTTGGCTCTTTCTTTGAGAGAGAGAGGGGAAAAAAATCTCCTAGTCTTATAAAACACGTTTTATGCTGAGCAGTGCTTACAGCTTCATGAATTGCAAAACCATTTTAAAATCTTGGTATTACAGGAAAGTCTGTTCTGGTTCACTGCCTCTGTCACTAAAACTCATAGCATGCACCTTGCCAAACCAATTAAAGCCCACCATTAAGATGGGGATCCTGAATCGTAATTTCTGGGCTAGTCCCCACTCCTCTAAACAAGTATTTCATCTTCCAATACGATTTAAGCATGGAGGAAGAGTCAGAAGTAGAAGGAGCATGTTTATCAGAGAAAACTCAGAAGAAACCCAAGAAGCATATTCTTTATGATATCTCTTCAGTTTCATTTCCTCTCTTTTGTGTATGGAGTGGCAGGAATAGCAGCATCAAAAGCCTTGAGCGCAGAGAACTTTTGACCCATCCCTGACTTGTCATCATAAAGTCTCCCGGCCCCAAAGTTCCCATTATAGTTTGGACTTTGAAGAGCAATAAAGAATGTCAGGCTGACAAATACATGTTATCAGAAGAGATTTCTTCTTCAGTTTACAAGATGATTCCACAGTTTTATTGCACCTCTCTGGAGGTCCCAGACTATGTGCTGTTATTTTTCTACTCCCACTCTGAGAGATGAACAGCTTCATATTAGGTTTGTGCCCAGAGTAGCCGTCACTCCAGCATTAAAAATGTTAATGGCTATATCTTAAAAGGTCAATGACTGACAAAATCAAAGCAGATAGCTAAGAAGGAAGGAAAATATAGATGACAACACTGACTCAGGCTAACAGGGATACATACTTCTTGGACATCAAACTCCAAATTCTGCCATAAACTGACTTCAAGGTGTGGAGCTACGCAGCGATTGCTCCATACACCATTCTGTAGTGTGACAAATCAACATCTCCACCAGCAAAAGGACATATACATTTGCTATAATTGCTCCAAATTTCAGATGCTTCTAGAAATCTGGAATTTTGCAGAAAAATCCTCACCATACTTCATAGTGAGAATCACCACAGTATTATCACTCTTACTTGTTTCTCAGTTTTTCTTAAAGGTCCCAACTGATAACCAGGAGAACCCAAAACCTACTAACTTTCAGTACCTTTCTCAAAGAAATGATGACTAGAAAACCGAAGGCAGTATTTAGAAAGAAAACAGAAGCTCTTTTCTTTTACAGTACGCCTTGGATTTCCCTTTCTTGGTACCCTAACCCTAGGCTGACACAAATGATGTGAATGCTTCACTGACTGTCCATCCTACTTCCAATACTACAGGGAGGCAACAGGGGACAGCCAGTGAGACACAGCTATCTCCAGTGGTTAGAGAAAAGCACAGACTTGTGAACATACTGCTGTGCAAGCAGAAAGCCTGGTGACAGTGAAAGTAAAATTCTCATTCCTGTCACCGGAACCAGAATTCCCTTTGTAGTCTTTCTCTTCTCCCTTTACTTCCATAAAATGGGCATTTGAATGGAGACGCATTAATGTGTGACGAGAAGTCAGATACAAGGTCTGTCCTGCTGAGTGGCCCTATTAGCTGAAGCAGGGCTCCCCTGAAGTAATTCTCTGCTCTACTCAATGTATGGGAAAGTGGCCTTAAAATGTATATAAAATGGCTGGAAAATGCTCATTACTTGTCCTTATTAGGGTGCTTTCAACTGTCAACATACCAGGAGCTGTCTTTACAGACTCTGCAAATGGTGCAGCTTTGACTCACAAGAACAAGGAGTGCCCATGCTGGTGCCCTGACCCAAAGGACCTGTGCCAGACTGAAAAAACAGTCTCAGCTGGATAGTGAGCAGTGTCTGTCTAAATTGTTATCAAGTAAACCATTAGCTTTGATCCGCTAGGTATCAATAAAGGTAAGTCTCTTTTTTTCTGTGGTGTCATTATGCCCAGTTAAACAGCTGCTACGCTGTAGTCCAGATGCATATAAGTGGCAGGTGAATATGCCTTTATACAGACAGACAGGCCAGCAGACACGAAGACAGAGCATGCACCATCCCTACAATATTGTCACTTCCCTGAATGCAATTGCAATATAGTAATTACTTTATCAAAAGGACGTTGACAGGCTTTGTACTAGAACATCCATATTTCTGCTTCAACATCTGTGCCTATCTATGCTTCTATTTGTATTTTATACGTTATATATTTGTATGAAGAACTATGTTTCTTAAGTATATCGTTAATGTATTATACTTCATAAGTATGGTATGTACTATAAAAACAGGTCTTGTAGAAATTTAAAAAAATAAAAGCATTTGAGGCCCAGTCTGATGGATATTTAAGTAGCTAATATCATTGCACCTACTACCTGAAAGACCCCATGAGAGAACAGGTTTCAGAAAAATACATATTGGCAATAACTTGAAGGAAAAGGCTGAATTATGTGACCTGTTTGCCACAAGAGCGCAGAGTCCATCGCTGTGCGGTGGATGGGCTTGGTGAGTGGAGAGGTACAATTAGGTGAGTTAAGTACAATAACAATGAAATGCTGCATACTCTCCATTGCAATAAAAATGATAATGATTCTGCTGAAAAATATCATTACTTCACACTCATTTAATTCTGGAAATCTAAATTCACAAAGGAAACAAGAAGCCCTTTAATCTCCTGGTAGATAAATAGCCCAATTTTATTTCTGCTATTATTTTTTATCCTTTTCCAAGACATTTTATAAGACTTCAGAACATGAGAGCACAGTTTAATTAACATTATCACATTAAAAAGCACAGCCAAAATTTTCATGGAGTTTTAATTGAAATATAATACTGTCTCACTTAATTTTAATTTTTTTTTGCATCAAGCGTAATGATGAAAAACACAGTCTGCTCTGATTGCTGGATCGTATGAGGTATATTAGCAAAGAGGGCTTATCAAAAGTAGCCATTTGGATAGCTTCGGATGATCTTCTCTTGCAGAGATGCCCCTAGCTGCTTTGTGAGCAGACAGGCATACTTTCTATTTCCTTTGTTCCCACCTCCAGAATGATTGCTTTGTCTCCACAGGTGATGCCAATTACATGCAAACATTTTTTGGATGGAGGTTTGTGCACCTGCTTCTCAACCGTGCAGAGGATAATAAGGCAGCTTTATACTCAAATAGCATCTTCCATCAGTGGATCTCTGAGCTCTTTGAAAATGTTACATTCTGTCCCTCAGCAACCTTTTGGCAATAGGAATCAAACCTGGGACCTCTGACTAAAGAAATGCAAGTATTCACCTCTGGTCGCAGCTGTAGCAATGTTCTCAGAATCTCATTACAACTGAGCCAACACTAGAAGGTCACCGGTACCACACCGAGTGGTGTCAGTCCCCAGCTATTTATCACGCCAATGAGCGTGGGTAGGATGTTGTTTTGCCCACAGAAACTGGCAAGGAACAAAGTGCTGTGGGTCACTCAGCAGGTCAGTGGCAGAGTCACTGGACCCAGACGTCCCCTTGGCTGTGCCAGCCCAGGAAATAATAGCTGACATTTGCAAAGCCTTCTAAGAGAACAGGCAGGCTGCCTAGAAGTTTTGGACATCACTATCTTATCTGGCTTAATAGAAGCTACATGTCCATCTCCCTTGGGCAGTAAAAATGCAAGCTGTCCCTTTTGATTTTTTGTTCAATCCCAACCTGATACCTAGAGACCTCATCCAAGGACAGCGAAAGCCCTGGGTACAGAGCAAACGTGCTGCTGGTGAAAGTACAAGCCCTGTATGTTTCAGCAGGATGAAGATTTCGTACTAGCGATAGCTTGCTTTGGGAAATTGTCCGCATTGCTGAAGTGACAAGATGCAGGACAGCCCATGCTGCTGAGATGCCCTGAGCCAGTCCTGCACACCAGCCTCGTTGTTTCTCATCTTCACACATCCAACACGCAGATGCAGCTTTCCTTCACGACCAGTCATTGCTACTGCTGCTTTTGAAAGAATCAGAGCTTGGCCTCGCTCCGAAAAGTCTGCTCCAGCTCAACAAGGTGCTGCTGGGCTGATGCAGACGGCCGCAGGGGATATTCTTTCTCTCGTTTTCCAGCAGGCCAGATGTGATGAGTATAATTGTTTCCTCCAGGCTTTGAATCACCCATCTCTGTACGACAGGCTGAGGTGTTCTGTTCCATGTACGCAGTCCTTTCTTAAAAGTTTATTTTCCAGCTGATGACTGGTAACTTTAGTTCACCATTTACTATTAGGGAAGCAAAGGCCAAAACTGAGTGTTTCACTTGGTCCCTAGCTGGCAAAATTCCTACATTCGATTTCCCTGAGGCTATCTACCTCATTTTGAAGTTGCAGTAGGAAGCCTCCTGGTCAGAACATTTCCACTGCAATGTACTGTCATCAAAATATGCTGTGCTGCTGTAGCCAACTTCTCCTATAGAATTATATTGGTTTTGAGGATGGGTTTTGATGGGAACTTTTCTGCAGCTTGATATTTCTCACCAAAGAGGGAGAAAGTGCTAGAAAGAGAGAGGGATGGCAGAAAGAAAAATTTGCAGAATTGTGTGTCAAGAAAATATTCTGGATTTGATCTTCACTGGAAAGAAAAGAAAACTTGAAACCTTAAAGGTCTTTGTGAAACAAAATCAGGGTTAATTTCTTTTTTCTGGATAGGAGCGCTCGAACCCAAAGGACAATCTGAGTCCACTGAAGGCAGTTTCCAGTCTGATGTTTTAGTCCATTCTTGCCCTAGGCACAGCTTTTTTTTTTTCCCCAGAGACCTATAGTAAAAATCATACAGCAAGTAAAATTTTCTGTACTGGATCAACACATTGGCTTACGTGCCTCAATCTGAACAAATAAACTACCTTGCCAGGAGCACCGTGACTTTGATTAGGATCTAATTAGAAGACTTTTGGGGGTTTATATATATACATATGTATTTAAAAACCTCAAGTCTTTATTCTTCTGTGTCTCTGAGTGGCCTAGAGAACTGAGGACTTTCAAGAAGCAGGTTTGAGAAGGCCTATGCTGCTTCCTAGACTTGTAAGCGGGTAGGGTGACCTTAACTAAACTTCTGGTTGGCAAAGGGGTATTATGAGTTCCCTTCCTTGGTATAGACAAAACATCTTTAATGAATTGCTTAGGAACATTTTCCACCATACATTAGGAATGATACCCAAATAACTGTGGTTATGAATTTATATTCTTTCTCAATGCTCTCAGGTTCTTGGCAAACACAGCAAAGGACAGATCTGAAGACCCAACTTCAATGCTCTTTTTTGTTTCCCCCATCCTAAATCAATAGATATATAAAAGTTAGAGATGAAAACAAATCATGATCATGCTGCAGCTTTCAGGGGAAAATACCGTCTACAAGAAAACAAATCAATAAAACTTCGTATTCTTGGACATGGTCTTCTGTTTTGGTCAATAAATGCACTGTGTTATGCAGTATATCATTGAAGCCTGCAGCAGTTTGCCAATGACCAAGCACATACATTTGGGGTGGGGGGATGAAATGGTAACTCCAGTTGTTAAGCAACTGTATTTCTCAAACATAATGTGTTTTGCTTTTGACTTGAGAATTATTTGCCCTGCAAACAGGTAAGGGCAGACAAAGCTGGATGACAGCATAGTCTTCTGGTGCTTTCTTTGCATAGTTTGCTCCTCTAAAATAGAAAGTGTTTCCTTAGTAAGTACTTTGTGCATTGTTTCAATTGGGAAGGTTCACTGATTTTAACAGGCAAACTGACAAAAAAAGCAGGTTTGAAGGAAGAAATGTAGGCAGATAGATTAGATTAGATTGAATCATCTCTTTTATGTTCAAACAGGGCTGCCTCAGTAGAGAAAAGCAAATTTTTATAAACACCCAGCAAAACCTCACCTCAGAATTTAGATCAAGAACCGAAGAGGCTGCTTTATTCTCTGCAAGGAGGAGGCAGAACCTAATTATGCTAGTTAGAATTCAGGCACGATTCAGATGGAATTTTCTCAATGAATAATAATAGAAAATAATACAGGAAGGGCTGCAGAAAGTGGAAGTGGTTTGAAAAGTTGCTGTGCACCAGTGTTGAAAATGCAGAAGTCAGTGTGTTGCTCAGCTTTCAAATTCATATTAAAAGAAGAAATTCTTTGCACCTCACCCCTGTCTTTTTAAAAGGTTCACTTGTAGTGCTATGTAGAGAGCAGTGGAACAATTGACAGAAGGTCCAGAGAAGGATGCTGGTCCTCTGTTTCATTAAAGAAAGGACAGCTCAGGTCATTCATTAAGGCAAAACCAATATGTTGTACTCTGCGAGTATGGACGGTGACAGGCAATCAAGTCAGCGTGGTTTAATGAGCAATGTGTTAAATCAATGGATTTTACTTTGGAGCTGCAATGACTAGAGTATGAATGGAGTCACTCACCGTGGTCTGGCGGAGAAGTGGCAACTCATGGAGCTACAGTAACTGAATTGGATTTGATCAACTATTGCTGTTGCCAACATGACCACTGTTTACAGGGACCTGGAGCACAAGCAAAGAGCTACTGAGCAAATGAACAGCCACAAGCTGCCACAGCTTGTAATGGCAAGAAGAAGGTGCTGCAAATGCTGCACCTCTTCATTGGATGCCTCTCCTAAAACTGCTGCCCTCATGAAATCTGTCATGACTTCTCCCAGTAAAGATCTTAATTTTGCTGGACAGGCCTCCTTCGAACAGCACAAAGTAACCATCTGTCACAACAAACCGTCATAAGGCAAATGAATCCTTGGCTGCCACAAACAACAGGCAGAGCTTTCTGGTCTATTGATTTTCTTTCTGTCTTTCCAAGTAGAATATTAATACATGTCTCTGAAGGGTAAAGTTAGAGATTACCTCAGAGTTAATAAAGGAAGGTGTCTCACTTTGACACAATATATCCAGCTGCCTGTATTGTTGCTGAGTGTTGGTGAAGTACCTAAACAATAAGCAATTCCATGGGAGAGGCTGAATCACAGGAGCTTATTCCCCCACCCCAAATATCTCTACCTTTGTTGTGGTGGAGGCTTGCTTTATGGACCTAAGCTAGCTGGGCACCTTAATGCTATGCCACAGAGGGTAGTGAGGGGAACCCTTAAGCTGCCAGCTCAGCTGGGATTGGTACCACATAAACACGATGCTAAGTCTGGACATGACCCCAAACCTGAGCAATCAGGGATGTTTCAGGCCCAAGGTGGGTGCCTGCGCAGCACAGCACATGCATCAGCACTGATGAGCGGCTCCTGGATCCCTGCAGAACCACCACTGAACCTGCTGAGACCTTGGCGATGACTATGCTTTTAGCTTAGGTAAAAGTCAAGCTTATACAAGACAGCTCAGGACCTTTATGCACATGAAGTTCAAGGCTCCAAAGGGCTTTTGCTGACACAAACACAAATAAAAGCCCCTCTCCCACCCTGTCAGCTCCACTAAGGATTTTGACCCATACTGCCTGCAAACCATCTGCCAGTAGTGTACTATTTGGGGCACGTTACAAATCCCATTGTTTTGTGTTGTTCCCCAGCCTGACAGCCTGATTAAAAGAGGCAGAAGAGAGAGTGAGGAATGCAGGATGCCCCGGCAAACTTGACCTGGCAGAGAATGATTCCACTCTTTTTTTCATGGATTTGTCACACGACCTCAGGTAAACAGCTTGGTCTTTCCTGATCTCTGTGCACCTTTCTTTACAGGTCTGTGCCTTCTGTCCTGGCAGTTAGCGCCAAGCAAGCACTCACTGCGTGTGCTATCAGATCCTCAAATAAAACACACAGGAGAAACACAACCCTTCTTTAACTGTTACTGTCCCCTCAGCCATATTGATTATTCTCACTGCTTGTTCCTAGAGGTGTTAATAATTATTATGATCTGCAAATTTGCAGCTGATCACTCAAACTGGTCAAATAACATTACTCAGATAAATGCTTTAGACTTATTTTTCAAATTATTATTTGGTTAATATTTTTCCCTAATGTTTTCAAAGCCTAATTTTTTTTTCAAATTAATGAGAGCTGATATGAATCACATCACACTGTGCTGTAACCACAGTGATAGATGTGTTTTTTGAAGGCACACCACTTTCATGTACCTTTAAAAACTCAGGAGTCTATGCAGCAACAGTTGAATTATCTTCTGGGATAGTCTCTGCTGAAAGGCGACGCTGGATATCTAAATCCACTAACAAAGAGACAAGGAGTATCAGCTCCCAAGGACTAACCCAAGGCACAGCAGCGTCTATCTAAGTATCATTTACCCTTTATTAATTAGAAAGCAAAAGCAGGCAGCTGGCAACCTCCTTCCAGTGCTGCCTTCAAGTGAGTACAGACAGTGCACTGGCAGTAATTAAATCATTATTCACCCACCCTTTTAGCAGGTGTAGTGCTCCTTGGGTGGGTTTTCATTCTCCTTGAAACACACTGGTAGAAAATTAAAAGTGAAGTCCAAGCAAAGCACTCAGAAAATAATCAAAATTAATCTCCTCTCATTTTAAATGTCTAACAGGGACATGCCTATGTATCTGCTACTTACTCCAGGCTTCCTCTGAAGTCAGTGGTATCTCCAAAAGGAAATTATTTTGACACAACTGAGGTGGCTGTCTGACCACAGGAACAACTCCCCTTTGCAGAAGCTGATTTCTTCCCATTGACTCTACAATGAGTTTATGATGATTAGCTCATATTTACACACCTAAAAAATAAATATGTAACTTAGGGCAGAAGAATCGCCCCTTTAAAGGGACACAGTTTTGTATATATATGGGTAGATAAAGATGCACATCTCACAGTTCGGGAACACATAGTGCACTAGTTGACAGGAGGCATGGCAAGAAGGGAATGCAACAGTCGCCAGGTTCCTAGATAAATCCACCGTGCACCTACCTACTGCTCTGAGGCTTTCCAGTGTCATTACTTCCCTCCTATAAAAAGTCACCAGAACAATATAAACTGTCCTTCTTCCTGGAGTTGAGCTACTACTGTTAACCCCTCCATACCTCCAACTCTAGGTGTGTGCGTGAGAGGGTGGGAAAAGTGCGCATGAGGTACGGTAGGAGGGAGGAGGCCGCTGGCTGCTCTAAGCAGACTGTTAATGGTGATTGTGGTGGTGGATGTGCCCTGAGCAGCCGTGAATGACTTTGAACATTGAAGCAGCAGGTGCCATTGAATGGCTACAGTGATTTATGTGCTGAAGAGCAAGGGAGGTGAGATGGATCACCATGTGATAAATCAATTTGGAGCTTTTCATCATACCACTGGCAGTGAGAGCACAGCTCAGGTGATTTGTAGCAGTATCAGCATGCCATGATTCATCTGCAATGCCTGGCCCTTCCGCTGCCCTCCAAACACTGGAGCAAAGTGTGGGCAATGTTTGACTGCTGGAATCAAGACACCCAAGACTCACCTTGCTTTGCTTTCCTAGGGCCTGTTCTGCTTCTTTACTCCACCTCTCCTACGTATACTTCATTGTCAGGCATGAGGATCAGGACTGGCCAAATAAAATTCCCTTTGTTGAACTCCATGAGGTGTCTCTCTGCCCATTTCTCCAGCCTGTGGTGGTCCCTCTGAATGGCAGCACAACTGCTCCTCCTATTTTTGTATCATTTGTATTCAGATACCCAAACGCTTTTAAAGAGCTGCCCATACACTTTAAGAAGGTAATAAATATGAGAAGTGAGTTAATTTGAATGAAAATCACTCAACAGTAATCTCAGGACTGGGAATATAGTCTAGACCACTGACGGATGTCTCATCATCTAGGCTGTACCACTTCTTTTGGCCAAAACTGAATGTGGAGTTATACCAAGGTTATTATTAGCATCCCAGCTACTACAGTACAGCCAGAATCTCCAGCGGTGTATTCATGTGCAGTTGTGCTTGGCATTGCACATGCACATAACAGAGAAACAACCTCTACGCCAGGGAGCTCCTATCTAGACCTGTGAGGACACAGCAAGGAGTGGAGCCAGCAAACTCCTGTCTGTAGTACCTTATGGAGGATGGATTAAGAGTGAAATACAAGCTCTGCTGTCCCCGAAAATCAGGGGCGATTCCCCGCCACGTATGCAATCATCTATTTACCGAGCCAGTTCTTGGTTTTGCTCAGACTGTGTTCTGTGTATGCACGGAGGGTGTGGAAGAGTCTTTTGTGAAATAGGTTTGTGTGTACAAGCATACTCACAGCCAGAAAAATTTTCTTATGAAACAATGCTTAGGGCACTGCAGACTGGTGTCTTGAATAGAAAAAGCTCCCATGGAAAGCTGTGGTTTCAGTGAAAGGCATATATTAATGCATTTTTTAAATTTTCTGTTCTGGGAAGGGAAAATTTCTCATGAAACATTTCAGTCTTACCAGAGATAATGCTAGACACAAGATATGTATTTTCAGTATAATTTTGAAATTATGAGATGAAATTACTATTTCCATTTTGAATTGATTTTTTTAAATCTCTCTCATTTTTTTAACTAAATATATTTTTAAAAAACAAATTACATGGTTTATGAAAATAATGATAGAAAATTAGCTCTCAGGAAGTTTCTGCTCAAGTTAGCTTCTCTCTTTTTATGGAAGAAAAAAATGCAAAATGACATTTTAAGTCTCAACTAAATGAAAATTGGCACTTTGTTTTGAAATATATTGAAATATTTCCTCCAAGCCCTAAATGATACTGTGGTTTTCATAACTCACTCTCAAAGTGAATTAGTGCACTAAACAGCACTAAACCATGCACATGCACCAGAAAACAAAGTACAAAAACGTTACATGAATTGCTGAAGTTGCACAGCACCTCTGCAAGGCTGACAGAAATCATGCCTTTGAACTCCCCATCCCAGACTTTCCCCGCTGGACCACAACTCTCCGATACAGTGTTCCTAAAAACACATTATGTAGCATACTGGATTTTATTAACCTGTTAGAGAGTCCCTCCACGTCTCCCTTCTGTCTGTTCTGTAGTCTGCAGCAGTGGCATTCACACCTATTGTTTGCCCTCTTTACTGTCTGGTGTAAAGTATGCCAGAAAAGCACTGTAAAGCAAGACAGGAAGTGGCAGGCCACTATTTTATACAGTGTTTGCAGAAGAGACACAGCTTTTTTTTTTATAGAAAAAGAAATCCTCTTTAGACAACCAGTAGCCACTTGGGTGAGTCTTTCTTATGAATACTGCAAGGATGAATACCCAAGGATTTCTAGTTTCAAAGTGGTATCTCTAGACACACTGACTACTTTCTAATACACATCCAGATGGTCAATCCATAGACAATTAATTGACACAGCAAAAGGAGGACAAGAACAAATAGTTTCGTTTTGCTGGGAATTTTGCTGTTGGTCATAGTCTTGGTTACAAGAGCTGGAGGGCCCTGTTTGTGGCTAGGGTATCTTCAGATCCTTCCTTGTACCTAGAAAATAGGCTGACAGTGCTCTTTGCTCTGACACTAAGTTAACTGACAGACCTCGTCTTTCTGGGGGCTGGGGGCCTCGCACATGTAGAGTTGATGAAAAAAGAGGAGGATGAGGGAGAGGGGATTGTGAAATTCCATAAAATTTCCAACACTTGCTCAATTTCACAAATATTTTCCATTTCATGTTTCTCCCTTTTAATTACTGTTTTCCTTTTCAACTTTTTCCCATTAGAAATGGGCAGAAAGTGATAGAGAGAGGATGCAGAGGAGTGAAAATGGACAGAAAAATAAAACCTAGAACTTTTCCCCCCCCTCTGCCCCAGCTTTTAGGTTTGTGGGTTTTTTTGTTTTTGTTTTTTTTTTTTAGAAAAAGTAAATTTATACCAAAAAAATCTTAGGAAAGAAGCATTGTGCCAAACTTCAAAGCAAATTTATAATACTGTGTTACTTTGGAAGACTATTTGAATACCAGTGGGCTCACTCAACTTCAAGTACCTGTATGTACACTGGCAGCACATGGGCTGGGATGAAACAATTAAAGCTGTTCACAAAAAGAAAGAATGCCATCAGCTGTAACCCACCCAGAATTTTTGGTCTAATCACTTCCCTGGGGTGCCCTTACAGACAATACTTTCTCATTTGCAACTCTCTTTGACCCTCTTTGATTTCCTGTTTGCTCAGTTCAATTTTACTCTCTAACCACTGCTGAGTTCACAGTAAGTTGTGGTTACTCATAAAATGTCACTCAAGCAATCTTGGGTGGAAAGGTTAATGCAGATAAGACTCTCACTGTTCCTATACACTCTCTCCTTCACCAGCAGAGAGAGATTTCCTCTCCCTCTGGAGCACTTCTCTGCAAAAATAATTACCTCATGCAGATGAAACATGCTGAGACTGAGTTATTCCTCGGCTTCATCACTGGATGACAGAGGAATCACTGATGCTCCAGCATTTCCTGCCGAGATCTGAACTGACAGGAGCTCCCCGCTGCTCCCCAGTGACACTGCTGGACGCAGTGTGCACGCTCCTTGACTCACGCTCATATACTCTGAAAGCCTGCTGGAGGTGTTCAAAAAACGTGGCATTTCAGGACATGGTTTAGTGGGCATGGTGGTGTTGGGTTGACAGTTGGACTTGATGATCTTAAAGGTCTTTTCCAACCTTAATGATTCTGTGATACACTCCCCAGACATGGTTTTCCATGGTCTTGTGTTTTGCCGCTCACACCAGAGCAAGTAAGAAGGTTCTCTCATTTGGCCAGGTCCCGTCCCCATTTTGCATTTGGTGTGGAGCACCTGAAAGCCTTGCAGTTCAGAGCAATGAGGAGCAGAGCTCAGGAATGCAAAGCTCTGTCTGGTTTCTCCACCATCACAGCTCTTCCACCCTCCATACATAAGGCAGTTTTCTGCCTCACCACCCAGCTCGCAGCCCCAGCACTGGAGCAGCCTGCCAGACTGGAGGGCCTCCATGAATTTACTTTCTGAGTTCAGATATTTTAAGTTTAATGCACATCATCACAAAACTTGTAACAAGGGTGTAAGTGAATGTGAGAGGTTGTTCTCTTCCTTTCCTGAAACCTTACAGATTTCATTCCTAGTACCCAGAGCTCCTTCCACGGGCTGGGATTTTGTAGAAGGCAGCTCCCTAGACAGTTGGTAAGGGTATGGAGATTGCACAGACTGGTACTAAGGGCAAAGGGTGAACAAGGGTGTTTCCACGGAGCAGGCTGGGAAGGGAGTGCTGGCCAAAGGGCTCCACAGTCCCCTCCCCAGCTCTGAAATGAGATGGCTGCAGCAGCAGGAGTGGTGGGGAGAGGGCTTTGCTGAGGGCATGAGCTGCACAGAGCCATGCTGGCAAGGGCACTGCTGCCCCTCGGCTGGCACATGCCCCCAGGCTGGCACATGCCTCTCCTGCACTCTACCGGTGGCCCCACAGCTCACCCCTTGACTTCACTCATGTCACAGTCTCAAGTGAAGGCCACTTGGCACAGCGAAATTGCTTCACAGGCCACACATTCCTTCCTCCTTGCTGGAGTTAGTTTTTCCCTTCTGTCTTCTTTCTTTCCCAGTTGGCTTTAAATAAAAGCTATCTGGGGCAATAAAGCCATTGTGCTCTTCACAGCTATAGCATTAGCACACAGTTTGCAAAGTGTAGGAAAAACATTCAACATACCCACATGTCTAAACTCTGTTACTAATAGGACATGTTCTACTTTTTCTCGAGTATTACTCATTGGAAGGAAGCAAGCTCCGATGGAGGAAATCTGCTCTTTATTCAGGAAATAATAGTAACCTACATTATGTCTAAACCAAGGCTTTGTCCCTAAAGGATTCCAAAGTACCTAGCTAACTACATAGCATATACTTCGTTTATCTGCCTAGCACAGGGACATCATGGCACACCAACATGTGTTCCCATACCCGAAGTACAGTAGTTTTGCACTTGAAAATGCCAGTAAAAAACGTCCATATAAATCTGTGAACTAAATATATAAATTTTCAGTCATGCAAAGCACATTCCATAATTCCTATATAAAAAGCAGTGCATTGTAACAGTTTTATTATAATGGTAACTTGAGGATGCTTCTTGTTTATGGGATGCAATAACCGTATCATAGACAAAATAAATTCTAAAAGGCAGTGCTGGAATATTCAGCACTGAAGTTTATTAGCTGAGGATAGAGTTATTACCAAGTCAGCTGGAAACACCTCCATCTTATGGTTGTTATTATAACGATGATGCTTTTAATTAAATATCAAAATACTAAAGAAAAAGTATTCAGGAAAACATTTGAAAGTACAGGTGTAGAAAGGTGCATTAAGACAGGTACTATTTTGGTCCTTCCTTTTCTTTTGCTATGAACTATCCCTATTTCACCCATGCTGTAAGTTAATCTGCATTCCACACATTCTCTGATCTTTCATTCTTTGTTTCCTTCCTCCTAAGGAACAAATCCATGTCTGTGAGATAAGACAGTCCCTCTTGGTGGACTGTGCTGCTCCTGAGAAACTGAAATGGGTGTGTGACTGTCTCCCAGCGCAAACACCCATGCGACATCAACAGCAATTCTGTATGAAGTAGCTAATAACTTGCCAATTGTAAAACTATGTGTTAGAGAGACATTTGGATCGTTATTAGGAAGGAGATATTTCCCTTTGACTTTGCATACCAATGTGTCTCTCACAATCTCCATAAACATGAGAGTTTACATGATGTAGCACAGACTCTCATTTACTTATCAGCAGCTGAAACGGGGCAGTATATAGCAGTACAACATACTAACATTTCTCAGAATATCAGCTATATATCTACAGAGGCTGCAAGACACAAACATTTCAGAGCAGCAGTTAAAATATGAAACTGCAAAGGGGCCCTGAACTAATTTAAGCGTTCCACTCCGAACATGGTTGAGTAATACGGCTTTTCAGAGAGGGGTCGTTCTGTGGTGTCTGGCAAGCGGGGCCTCTGGGGTGTTTCAGGCTTGGCTCACTACAATCTGGAGCCATGTAGAAAATATTCAGTCATTTATTTTTATTGCAGAATAATGCTGCAGTTCTGCTTTGACTCAGGCCAGGCTTGCTGCATAATGCAGACAGTCTCAGGAGGTCTTTTTCCCTCAATGCATTTCCCAGCTTCTTGCTTTGACTTCTTAAGCACAATAATCTGATCCTGTTTTTTACTGAGCTACCTCAGAATTTGTTGGCTGTGTTCTAGTTCAGAAATTTTACAGGTAAAGGAGACTGTAATACAGATTATTTTATTCAAGTCCTGTTTCATATAATCAAGTTTCACAAGTGCCTTCTCCAACAAGCCAAATAATTCACATACAACTCCAAGTGAGATGGTCCCACCCCCACAGCTAAAAATGAAAGCTGTAACTTCAGATTGTTTTAACCCATTTATAACCAGTAACTTCATTTGCTGGTTCCATTCTCTCTTCTAAATTGAAGAAGCTGAATTTGCTTTGCCTTTTATACCATCTTTCCCCACAATTCCCGATAATTTTCCCATAATTCTGGCATTCGGAAATTCTGTATCTTATTCTCATATTCTGAGGTACATTTTACTTTGAAGAGTCACACTAACACAACATAATAAAACACAACATGATTAAGTCTCTGACAGCAAACACTGCTGGATATAAGGCTGGGAAATGTGGTTTAACTAAATTCTTATACTCTCATGGCAATATTATTTTATTAAAACGAAAGAGCACTGATCTTACTGAAATGAACTGCTTTGATAATGGTTCATCCAAAACTTCCATATGCCTGTTTTCCTATTATACATCATTTCCCTATCATTGAATGCTAAGACCTTCGTAGGATGCGGCCTCTGAGCCAATGCACAGACAGCCACCCATCCACCCAGTCAGCCCTGCTACTTCCCACAAAGCCCCGAGATCGCCAAGAAGCCTCCCCCTCACGTACTTATCAGGGCTTTCTACTTTTACCTCCAAAGATCAAATCCTGAGCCTGAATTGCAACTGGCAAGGACATGAAGTGTGGAGAAAAAGAAGAGCTCCTTCCACTTTGGGGACTGCCAGTCAGGGAGATTTATCTTCCACCTGATACGTCCCTATCAGTCTGTCATCTCAGATCGATTCACAGCTTCATCAAACATCACAGCTCATCATTAAGCAAGGCTATAAAATCAGGTAGATGAATGGCACTGAGGCCATAGTCTGCCAGGCAATGCTGCTCCAGTTTTCTCGAAATGCCTTGGCTTCCTTTCTCCCTTTTCTCTGCCTAAATATTTCTGAAAGATGTTCGTATGGCTCTTAAGCAGTAATGGCTGTGAGCTAAGGAGCCTCTGTCCCCTGCGGGGATATTAGCAAGAAACTAATTTCATCAGGTAGATATACAGAGTACAACATGGTTGCTTTGAAAGACCGAGTATGAAAGTTTAAGGAAATTGCCTGGGACTTCTCTAGAGAGTGAGTGACTTCAGTTTCTAAAAATACGGACAGTTTGATTTGCTTGATTTGCTGTGGGAGTGGGATACCTGTTTCCTTCTTCAGGCCTTTCAAAATATCCTTCCCTCCTTGGTTGCCAGCACAGTGCCAGGCAGAGATGATGAAGGTCTTTCAGCTCCAGGGGCCAGCTGGAAATCCTTAGAGTAAGTCATGCTGGGCAGTTCCATGTGAATTTAGACTTTTTTGCCACTACTTTCCCACCTGAGCAATGAGGCTGATGATAGTATCTTATACCCTAGTGCTGAAGTGAAGATTAACTAGTATTTGTAACATGTCTGAAAGGTTCAGATATTCTGGCTACCTGGGCACAAGATCAACTTGCATTTTACTTTGTTCTCTTTACTATCCAACTCCAGAGGTTGGTCTTAGAGTAACGTAACACAAAACTCAATACATAAGGCAAATCTGAAGAAGCTGAAGAACTGTGAGGATATCCTGTGAACTTGGAATACCCAAAAGCAGCTGCCAGAAATTATTTATGATGGTTATACTTTGATTCATTTCACACATTTTTTACTGCAGGCCTGCAAGGAGTGGTGAAAACACCATCACAAACTGGAAAGTTCTGCTATGCCCTTCTCTGCACACCTTTGAAGGACGCTGCAGAGAAGTGCTCTTTGAAACCCAAGGTCAGCATGCGCTGCTGATTCTCCCAGGTTGGTTTCCCTGCGTTTCAAGACTTTTTAGCAAAAACAGTAAAAAAATGCCTGAGGTTCTACTCCTTCCAAGAGCAGTGTCTTGTTCAAGCTAACCCTGCGAGGCTGAAAAGGGTGATCGTGACATATCACGATTTTTTTAATCCTGTGGTGGTCAAGTTAATGAAAAGGAGCTGAGGCAGAGAATGGGATGGAACAGAGTGATCCCTGAGTCCAGTGGTTGAGGGACCAGAGCAAAACAATGCCACATAAAGTAGATACAGTACATACATATAACACATTTGCTATGTTAAAACTACACATTTAAGCATACCTATTACTCCAGCAAGTACAGACCTGGCTTCATCACGCTGTAGTATCAATAAATAAACTAGCACTTTCTACAACACAATCTTTAGCTTCTTTGTGTATCCACACAATGGAGATAATTTCATTTACCTGACAGTTTTCTGGGAGAAGAGCGGGTTGCAGGTAAAATTAGGGTAATTCAGAAATTCTGAGGCCTTCAGAAATCAGTTCCTAGCATGGAACAGCAGCAAGGAAAGGAATTTGTACAAGGAGGATGATGGGTCACTGACTTTCGCTTCAAAGATTTTAGAAGCGGCAACAACAATGACGATAAAAAATAGCCTGAGGTTCTGATCTTTCTGAAACAGAGAATTCAGTTCTGGCTCACGCTGAGCAGAGGTTTCATTTTGTCATACAACTGTGATTTAATAAAACATTGGCTTCAGCACAGATCTAGGACTTACTTGACTTATTAGCAGAGAGTTCTGTTTGTAAGCACAAAGTGCTGAGCAGGCCAGTGGTGTGCCACAGTCACTCTTTTGCATTACCTAGGCTATGCTTGACTACTCATCAATTTAGTAGTAGGAATTGGGCTTGTGGCTCAACACTCCTGGCTGTACTCTTCACCTGTCTCTACCCCACCCTTCCTGCCATCCTAAGAATCAGCAACAGGAGCGAGAGACTGATACCAATGTTTCTCTTGGCTTGCAAATGCTTGAAACAAAGCAGCCCTGCTCAAAGAGGTAGAAGGCAGAGAGGCAAGACTCACACCCTGTGCTGACAAGTAGCCATGAGTACACAAACTGGAAGCTGACATAAAGTGTGTCATCTCCTGGGTAGGAAAATATATCTGTTCTTATTTCTAAGTCAGTGGATCTAATAAAGTTGTTGCTGTTATTTATCTTGTAAACATCTTCTTGAATCTACTGCTGTCAGCTACCATTATTTTCTTACAAGTCTCCTGATAATGATACATATCATCATTCCTCAGTTCATCATTTCTCTGTGTACACGGAAGCTTCAGCTTTTCTTTCCAAAAGGTAAGCTTCTCACAGCCCACCCAGATCAGCAAAATAATTTACACAGGTGACCAGACAAGAAGGAGAAGGTAGGGAAGAAAAATGTCAAACTACCACTGAGAAAATCAAATAAAAGAAAAATTAAACTTATGATTTGTTAAAGCCAATTTTAGCATTTTTGAGTCATGAATTTTGGATGCGTTCAGCTGGTAGACCTGCACGTCCAGCTTATTACGACTCTTACCAGTAAGGGGTGGGGAGGCCACTGAAGCACAGGGCTGAAGGTAGTCCTCTCATGCTATTGCACTAAGTTGGGTCAGCTTCATCCAGGGTGATCCTACTGCTACGTGCTGTTGGGGTGGCTGAATCAGCAGTGAAAACTAACAGCATTAGCAGAGTAGTCTGATTAACAGCTCATGAGTGCTGTTTTCTCGGTGCTTTTGGACATTACATCCTGCTGATGAACAAACTATCTTGAGTTTTAAACACCATCTTGCTCAAGTTGGAGGGCTTTTTTGTGTAGACCAGTCCAAAAATAGAGCTATTAATTAAGCAAAACCAGCGGTGAATGCAACAGTGATGCCAAAATTCTTCCTAACCCCCAAGGATATAATTTGAAGAATATCACCTACAGCAGTGGCAGAAGGTCTGAATAATCAGAAGCAACTGCTCATCTACCATTTAATCACCTAAAATTATCCTGGAGAGGACCATAATCAACCAACAGAAAGTTTCTCTAAAAATCTTGGAAGAGCAAGGATAAAAGACAGTAGAAAGGAGTTTATCATCCTGTGAGCCAAGAAGTACGTTATGAATGAATGGCAGGCTGTCCAGAGCTCAACCAGTCATCTCCTGCAGAGAGGAAGAAACAGAGCAGGAAGCTTTTGTTAATTTATGTGTTAGCTACCGAGCCACATGCTTCAGCCAATGTGGCATTGGCACTTGGCTGGTCATCAAATAAATTCAACGTTTAGAAAGGATTTTTTTCCTGATGAATGCATTCCTGAAAATGGATAGCCATAAAAAGAGAAAAATAGACTAGCTATGCCCCAGTAGCAACAACCTGTGAAGTCATTATCATCAGCTCCACTTGTGAATTAGGATTCTGTGTCTGTGCAATGCACTTTCTGAAGTAATTTATCAGCACATAGATTCATGGACTCCGCAAAAGCTGTCTTGGTCATTGTTTTCTCCTTCAGTTTACTAGAAATACCTCTATTTAGATTTTGTCAAGATTACTGCTCCTCTATGTCGTTGCTAGGTGGGAAAAGTGGCCTGGTTTCCCAGCAGTGCAATTGAATACTGATTGCAAGAGGATGAAATCCAAGCAGACATGGCTTTCAGAGAGTCTTGCTGCTTACCTTGTCTTGAAGGTGCCCTGAAAAATCCATTCCCATCACGATTCTGATTTCCAAGATGGGGAAGTTCTCGTAGACTACACATCTTCTCGCAAGGTTCACCTTCGGATTGCCTCTTATTTCCACAGCTCCGTTTCTAAATACCTGCAATGGTTTAAGCTTGGAGTGTAGTCACCACTGAATCACAAATTTTCCAAGCCAGCGCACTCCTGGATGAGTAACGGTTTCTTCTGAAATACACGGTCATTTCATTTTCACATGTGGACAGAGAAGCTCTGAGGTCTTTTGAATTCCTCAGAATAGCAGGTAACATAAGTCTAACAAAGCCAGACTGTCTGCACCGGGCTTTCTACTGGCACATATCCACAGGCTGGCTCAGCTCTGATTTACATCAGAGCAAGATTCTGGCCTGATGTTCACTCCCAAATTGGTTTTATCTTTATTTGACCAGCTCTATTGACAACACTGGTTCCAGCAAGGAAGTAAATGGTGCGAATCAAGATAGAAACAACAGGGAACATAAGGGTGATGAAAAACAATGTTTATGAAACATAAATGCAGAAAAACAACAGGGAAAAGAACATTATTTTGAAACTCCAGCAAGAATGTACTACAGAAAGCCATTTTTTTTTCCTGAATATTGAAAGGAAGGAGCTGATATAACTGGAAATAATCCAGCTCCCCCTGACAGCATGAATAAAATTCCCATATGTACCATGTGTGCTTTCTACAGATGGCAGCATGTGGAAAGATCAGAGAGTTAATGAACAAAAATAGCACCGTAAAATAACCTGATGCTGTGTGTACTTCCCAGCTCCATGTACCTCTCAGTGCTTTCTTGCTCATGTGTGCAGATTTTCATTAGTGAACTCTAATGTAGAACTCGGTGTGAGGCTGGTGTTCCTGTTACAGGTTTCCTGTCCCCTCTGTGGGTCTACACTCTCTCTCAAGTTTAGGTTCAACTCTGACGTTCAGACTGCACATCACTGTACGACAGACTCTCAGGTATGCATGAATTGGTTTAGCAAAAGCTCCAAAGCCATTTGAGGAGGACATGACTAGTATCTTCCCTTGAACAAAAGCTGTCATTACTGTGACTGGAATGGTTTTATTCTTGACGAAGCCCACAGCCCTTTTCACCGATACCTCAAACATTTCAGCTGTGAACAGCCTGACCTAACAGAGCTGGCTAAAATGAATGCGTTTGTAACTGAGCTAGTGTCCCTAGCTTGTGCCTATAGTTGCTGGAGGGACATGGACATATCCAGCAGGACAGTCATCTCACCCTATGGCAGGTATCTAAGGCGCGTCAGATGAATTACCCCTGGAGGTGCCTGTTTCTCCCCACTGGCAGTAATGCACAAGTGTCCAGCTCAGAATCAGGCTATCATCAGCTCTTTGTCATCTAAAATTTCATTAGAAAAATCTCATCTTTTGAGTCCAAGGTGCAGCAAATAGCTGGCATGGGGGAGGGTAAATGACTAAAGAGGCTGACTAAGCATGTTCTTTACTATCACTGCCGACAAAGCTCTGTTGGCTCCTTTCAGCGTCTCGTCACTGGCTTCCCTCGGATTAAGGCAGCTTCGGCTCTGTGCCGGAGAAATGGTCCTCTCACTGAAGAGGAATTGGTTGGATTTGAGAGACACAGTCAAGCAGAGGGGTTGGGGGGAAATTATTAGATCAAAATAAAAGCCGGCAAAAAAATCACAGCAAAGGCTGAATTTGAACTAAATCTCCTTTATGGAGATTGGAACCATCTTGATTTATGCAGCAACAGAGCACACCTTTACAGCATGGGTCTTAGTGCTGAGTTTCCCTTTCTGTGCTATCTTTCTGTCAGAAGACAGGGTTACAGCTCCCCCCATTCTTGCACAGTCCTTCCTAGGAGTCTAGTACAACTCCGTTTCATGATCCTACACATTAAGTCATGAAACCATAGGGCCGTGAAATAGTGCCTGAGCTCTCTTTTCCCTCTTTTCATGAACAGCAGTCTAAGAGAATTGCAGACTCAACAATTTTATGCTACTGACAGGTATTTGCTTTGGCTTGCCAATTTTATCTGTAAGGCTATAAAGCTGGCACTAGAAATGGATGATGCTGCTGTAAGGCTCTCTTGCTGGCAACTCACAGGTGGAGTACCTGGAAAGAAAATGGTGCAATTCATTAAAAGGTGGAGGTGTTCTGGCATGGCTTAAGGCATAAAAAGGATCAAAGAGAGTTGCTTTCCAGGAGGCAAAAGGAGGCACCTTGCGATTTCCGGGTCCAGAATGCACTGCTGGGTTTTACTCCAACAGTCCAATTTTACTCCAACTCCAAGCGTAGCACAGCCCATAAGTCTCTGAGGGCCAGGAATAACCTAGGACCCATGGCCAGTCAGCTGCTCCTGTCTGCACGTTTTGAACCCAGCTTCTGCCCCAGCACACATACTCTTTGGAGTCCCACTTCACGTCCATTTGAAAGTTATGCTTTTGGACAGGTGGCAATTGCCTTTTTTTTAACCTCCTGCAGACATGCCTACCCAGCATCTGCATGAAGTCAGCTGGGAAGGCTTGTGTAGGCAGGTGAAATGAATTTCTTTCTTTGCAATTCCAAAAGCATACTTCATCTCAAAGTTAATAATGATTGCATTTTGAATAAATGCTGAAAGTATATTAGGTATAAAATTAAAGTTAAGCTGCTCTGCAGAAGAGACATATTTACATTCAGCAGTGGTAAACCTGGGCAAATATATTTTAAAAATTAATTGCACCATAACTTAATAAGTTAATGAATAACCATGCTTAGCATTCTGCTTTCAGCACGTATGTGGGCATGGTACATTTAAAAAAAACCAAAACAACTTTACTTTGTCCACTTAAACAGCTGTGATGAGTGCCAAATAGCGCAGGTTGTGACTAAAACATGGACAATCCTATAATCCTGATTAATTTAAACAACTGCTTTTTTAACAGATTGAGACAAAGATTAGTTCCACAAATGAGATGATCATGGTAAAATTATCAGTAGGGTTAACAAGACTTGTTACAGATAAAGGATCATGCTACATCCTTTACAAATCTCAGAAATTACATTCTCTGTTATTAGCCTGCATTCCAGTATTATACAACTGTCTTATGAATTTTTAATTCAACCCTTATTGGAGATGAATAATTTAATGGCAGATAGTAACAGACGGTCATCCTGGCTATGGCCCTCAAAGGAAAAAAGAAGGATGTCAGACCATGACACTCTTCAGTTGATGTAAATCAGCATCACTCAACCAACTCCCATGCGTCTGCACCAGTTTACTGTAGCTGACAGACTAGTCTGCATGTGCAAGGAAGATACTGGTCTAGGAGCAAGAGCACCGGCAATTTGCTTTTCACCAATGAGATGACCTGACCATTCATTACTTGGGATCAGCAGATGGGGTTTTCTGACCTAAAACACAGCTTGGATCAGGTGTAGTTACCAATTAGACATCAGCAAAGATTTCCCTTTTTCGGGGAACTGCCTAAAAGGTCTGTGATTGGCAGCCTATGAACAGGCTTGACCAGCAAAAGAAAAAACCTCTTCACCTCATGTATCTTTGCCCCCAGCTGAGTTCCCTTGTTCCAGCTGTTAGCCTGAGCAAGACCCTGGTATGAATCAGCAGAGATCTTCCCAGGGGACATCTCTGACTTGTACCAATGATGCAAGACATTTCAAAAAATAATTCCTGATTTACCCCTGCCTAAACAAGAGGTGACTCAGAGCTACAGATGTTTGTCTGATTTCTGGGAAGCTGCTTGAGTCAATGTTTCTACCAGGCTGGGTTTTCATTTTGCCATAGAAATTAATGTGCAGAAAGCCCGCCCACAGCTCCACACCATGTAGTCCTATTGAAGGCCTCATGATTTGAACGCCATTCACTCTTCACCTCTAGATTTTCAGGAAAAGAGGGATTAACAGGGGAGAGAAGAGCATTTACTATTCACTTTATGGAGTAGTTGTTCCTAATTCACTACTCTCTCATTTCACAATTCAAATTCTCTGAGTATGAAGCAGAAGCCATATGGTTAAAGCTGAGCAAAATATGGGATTCCTATTCTGTGGCAAATCCCCATGTTTCAATACTTCATTTTCATCTGAAACTGTGATGGAAAGCGAATGTTTGTTATTGAACTTAAACTCCAGAAGCGTTTCAATTAGACATTTTTAAATGAAGAGAAACAGGCTGACATATTTCAAGCTGAAAGATTTCACTGCTTTTTGTTGAACTGATCTAAAACATTCCCTTTTCAATGATCTCAGTGTTAGGCTGGATTTTCCCCTTTGTGGTGTACTGCCACATCACAGCTGAAGATTTGCCACCATTTCTGGATGAATCCAGAAATGAGTGAACAAGGAAATATTTCATGGTCATTTTTCAATAGAACTCTCTTTTAAAGAAGCAAAGTTGAAATTTTCCCTATTTTAATGAAACAGTTGCACATTCATGATGCAATCATGCACCAACACACAAATCAACTCCTTCCCATCACTGCTGCTCAACTCAGAGAATGTGCTTAGTGCTTTACAAGATAAAACTCGAAGAAATCACCAGCACATTGACCCTGAAACCCAGGTCCTGTTCTGCAGTTGCAACATATTTGCAACTCACTGCTTAATATGAATCAAAGACCTTTAGAAAGAAATGTGTGCATTGTTACAGAGTCAAGATTTCTTTAAACAGAAGCAATGCAAGAAATCCGAAGGTAGGTAGGCTCACAAAATGTGGGAATCTGGGCTCAATCCTGACAAACTACTGAGCTAATGTGGCTGGAAATTAGCTTTTATTTCAGAACCTGGGAACCTCCTAGTCACCAGCTTTTACAAAGAGAACCGACCAAGATGCAAGGAGTTAAGCCCAAATCTGTAAAACATCCTTAGCTAGAAGGGAGCTTTAGCTTGTTAAGAATGGGTCCTGGGCCCAGGTGACTTTCCCAAGGTCAGAACAGGAGTCAGTATCGGAGGATCCCCTCGTGCTCTCATTTAATCAAAGTCATTAATTTAAACTTATGAATTCTAACACCCCTTTAATCCTTCTTAACAATAAGAAGCACTATTAAATCCTTAATGTGCCTACTTTAATTATAACCTATCAAACACAGAATCAATTCTAAGCGGTAAACACAAAAAGCAGTATTCTGAAAGTGGATGAGATCACACCTTTTAAAATGCAAATTGAGACTGAAGCATTAAACCTATAATAAAGTTCAATTAATCTTTCCCCTTAAAAACACACACAAAATATTTAATCTCAGTCTAATCTCAGAAACTGACTGAATCAGAGCCAAAGGCGGCAGCTTTGGTCACATGTAAACAGGCAGGAGTTGGAATGTCTTATCCTTAGAGTCACACAAATCTAGGGAGGTGGATGTGTGTGTGGGGAGGCAGGGGAGCAGATCCATTAACGTTTAGAATGAAGGTGATTATTTTTTGAGGATTATTTATATTATAAATTTCCCATTATCTCATAAACCTTTCAAAATTCCCTACCTGAAGAGACAACAAGTTACCTAAGTAAGGGCAGAACAGCAGTCCCTGTCTACAGCTGGGAGAGCGGCGTCCTTGGCCTTAACTGATTTACAGCTCTTTTCTGCTTGCCAGTGCTGAGAAGGAGCACAGAAGCAGAGCTGTAAATTAGAGGGGCAAATTATAGTAGAAGCTGAAGAGGTTCTTGCATAGTCTCATGGTACAGAGAACTGCAAAGGATGCTGCAGTGTCTTGTGCCTTTCTCATCTCTGTTTCAGTGCAGGACCAGAGCAGTCAAGGTGGTTTCTGCAATGTGCTGGACAAGCTTGTGGTCAGCCCCTCTCCTCCTCCTGGAGTACCAGTCTCCTACAAGGCAACAACTGCAACCCGTTACTCCCCTTAGTCCAGGGAGGAAAAATGCTGGCAAGTGGCTGTGGTAACACTCACCTTGTGTTTGCTAAAGCTTCTTCTGCAGGCATTTCCCAAAAGCTGCAAGAAATGGGCAGGAATCACATATTCCATTTTCCAGCAAGTTTGTTTTCTGCTACTGAAAACTGTAAAAGTAAAAATGTAAATGCCAGTCCTGTGTGTGTTAAAAAAAGGCATCTGGGAATAATGAAGATACTTTGTTTTATGAAAGAGAAATGTTCCAAGCTGGTTACATATTTTTAAAGGAATATTTATATTGTAAAACAAAGATACTTCTAAACAAAAAGTCACTTGAAATGCAAATAAAAATGTTTTGTTTTGACATTCTGGGAACAGGATATTGATGTATTATTGAAACAGCCTGAGTATTTCTTTTCCTCTCCTGAAATATGAATTCATCGAATTCAGCATGCTGTTGTGAAACACTTTGCTTTAAAAAAACTGGCTGTTTTTTGTTGAAAAAATGTTCACTTGGAAGATTACAGAGCAAGTCTACATCTGAACAAAGTGGGTGTGGAGGGTTATTAAATCAACACAGAAGGGTTTTGATATTACTTAGGTGGATGTGTTGACACTAGATGCACTGTAGTGGAGAGATATCCCTTTTATTATCAGTGTTATTTAGTTCTGATAATGGGTTCAGTCCTGCAGAGAATATAAATGTAGCTGCACAGCTGGACAAATAATGACAGTATTTGTCTTCATGTCATTTTTGATGAAAAATATTGGCAAAAAGCCCGATGAAATTTATTTGTAATGAATTACTGGGTAATTCAACAAATGAAGTCAGAACAGCTAGAAAACACATGGAGGACAACTCTCTACCACCTTGCAAGCTTTTGTAAGCAACAGCAAATGTGTATAATGTTACCACATCAACTGGACAAAACTTGAATCCCAGCAACTCAACTTGCATTTATGTAAACGCCTGCCAAAGGCACTGCTTAATAGGAATCCTGGAACAGCAAGATGCTAAATTCAACCTTAGATCCCAATCTTTACAGAATTGATTAAAAAAAAAAAAAAAGCTGTGGAAAAATAATGTCAACTGATTTGTTCATTTTTTAAATGGAGTGAAAATGGGTATGAGCAGGCAAAGATAAAAAGAGATCTTCATGGACTGCAAATTTAGAGACTTCATGACTGAAATGACAACACAATTTAATTAATTGAAATCCAGATGAAGAAAACTTTCTACTGAGAGAATAGATTAGAAAGATAATACTCCATAGAGTTAATCTCAGTTATTGCCTAGAAGGGAAAGCCATGTGCTCAGAGACAAAGGAAGGGGCAAAATAGAAAGTTGAGTTTCTAGTGATTCTCTCATGGTTTTTACTGTTGTACAGCCTTGCCAAAAAATCAATTCTCTGCAAAGCTGCTCTCAAAACACATGTAGTGTTAATACAAGGCAGGAGACAAGCAGAGTACTGACAGGACTTGATACTGCAAGGTCCTTAGCTGGAGTGAGCAGACTTGCTCCAGAGAGCTGATTCGGTACTGATGAAGATCTGTCCTTGAGTTCCTATTTCCAGATGAACTGTCACTGATTTTCTTGTACCCAGTTTGTAAAGGATTGAGTCTCCCTTTTCTCTTACAACAGGAATAACCTCTTGCAAAATGAATTAGGTCACATACAGTAGAACTCTTTTATCAAGAATCAGCTTCTTATCTATGCAGGTTTCACCTGGAATAGGAGTTAAAATACTGCTTTTGGAACAGAACAGCTACCTTATTGCGACTAACATGTTTTCAGTACAGTTGAGATAAAACAGAATAAAATTTAGGCTTCCATGTGACCAGTTTAAGAAATTATGCTGGATAATGCCGTTTATCTAAAAAGTGTTACATCAATCTAGCTTGCAATAATTATACTATTTCAGCAAATCTCAAAATTGCAGTCCTGAATCAAGTTCCTTTCATGCTCAGCACTGTAAAAATCACACAAAATATTAACTATTAGAACACTTTAAACCCTATGGACATACTGCTATGTAGTGGGAATGTGCATTCCTGTCCTAACAAAAACCCTTCCCTGGTTTGATTTTGCTACTATTTGGCTGAAAAGTCTAAGTTGCCTGAAATACCCCAGAAATGCATGCGATTGGTGAAAAGTATTTTACTATTATTACTATGACAGCTTATTATCTTTGCAAATATAATTACCTAGGGAGAAGACATGTGAGACGCAATATGCCCATCTTGCTCGCATGAGAGAGAGTGATGAAAATAGAATTAAGTTGTGTCACCTCCAGTGTGTCATTTTTCCACAAGCGAGCCTGAACAGATTGATTTCTAGGTTTCCTTCAGCGTAACTTAATCAATTCTGAGCAGATTTAGCTGGCCATATGGATGATCATGTGTCTGGCACTGGCTTCCTCCTCTAATATGGTTACAGGAATTTCAATCAGCACCACCAGTGGCTCCCACCGTACAATCGCCTGGAACATAAAAGGCTTAATGCATTTTGAGCAGTAATTCATACTGTCTGGCACCTCAGATCGTGCGAGAACACGGGCCATACTTCCAGCGGGTGCCTGAGAACCTTTGCCTCCGTTCTGGTTTCCTCTGAATTTCCTTTAGAGGAAACGTTCCAAATTGCATCAAGAGGAAAGTCCTCAGGTGGGCCTTCAAAAAGGTTGTTTTGAGTCTGGGCCCCAAAAGATGAGTGAGAACGGTGGCCTGAAGGACGAACACATCTTCAATTCTCAAGTCATTACCACTTTGAGGAGCAATGGGGAATGGAGAAAAATGGGGCTTGATTCATTTCCCTAAATGTAGGCATCCAATTCTGGTTGAGATGCCTTTGGCTATTCTGGACACTGCAAGGATCTGGCAGATCTTACAGTAGAGTCTATAAGAGACCTGAGACCATTGGGACCCACAGCTTGAGGCCAGCAAGATTTGCCAGAGTGTGTCAAACAGGAGAAACTCCCCTGTTTAGACAGGTGAATTAAGACCACATAAGCAACATAAACCAGAGCTAACTCCTTCCAGACAGCTGTTGAAGGAGCAGCAGAAGGAAAGACAAACAATGCTAAACACAGGGTGGGGCGTTGCCATCCTTAGAGATATTGCTGGAGAAAGAACAGAATTCATAATAAACAGGTCTTAAAAGACAGAATAGGTACTGAGAAACTAGTACAGCAGTACATCTTTGAAAACTAAATCACAGCTTTTCCTCACCCATTGGTGATCTGTAAGCAAGAGCATGGTGAGGATGCAACCTTAGCTCAAGCTTCAGTACCCCATGCCCATAGCTCTGGCAGTCCACGGGTAGGTCACATCAACCACTGGAGTGACCCCAAGCAGCCAGCTAGTGAGCACATGTACAGGCAAACTGGCTATTGGACTTGCAAACTTTGCACATGGCCACAGCTAAGCAACTGAGGGAGTGATTAGGTCTGTCTGCAACTATAATGACTTCATTTAGCCCTGAAGCTTTTAAAAGTCTTTTGGATTTTTTCATGATTAACTGAAGGCACTTTGCAGCTCTGCACTTGCAACAATGGCTACATAATGAGATAATCAGAAGCTGAAATACTAGTTGTGCTTATTGATTTTTTTTTTTAAGAAGTAGTGCCTCTGTTTCCAAAAATATGGGGAAAATACTGATTTTTTTTATGGCTGTTAAATTTTTTGCATTTTTTTTTCTTGGGAGTTGTTATTTAGAAACCTATTGACTTTTTTGTTTACTCATAACTAAGTTTTCATTAAATGTAAAGATTGTGGTGATTATTGTGGTGTGTTCATATAATTGTCAATGAAAATGTTCAGAAACATTTTGAAAGAAGAGAAAAAATGCCCCCACTTCAAAAGGTGCCAAATAGAAAGAACTTGAAAACTATTTGTTCAATTATTTGCTGTCTCTCTCTTGGAAAAAAAAAAACCAACTTCAGAATAATGCTGGAGTCAGCAAATGGGTTTTAAAAAACATCTTCTGAATTTCCCAGATTTATTAGTTTATCACTACAATGGAGAGGAATATGGAAATGAGTGAGAAATACATTATGCAAAGCAATAAGTGACACGCAGCAGAACAGAAAGGCAACGTTTATGTTGTTGAACGGCTGGGTACTATTCACTGCCTGCATATATTCTCCATATAAATGGAGAACTGACTATTTTGGGGCAAGACTCAACACTCCAGTCTATCTGCCAGTTGCCACCAGTTGTGTGGCTGCAGCAGGGAAAAGTAGATGCAGGTGATATCCTGGGATAACACTGCCCTAACCTGACCCCACCTGCGCAAATCTGCATGTAGCCATTGCTGTCAGACTGCAGTTGGAAGATGGAGCTTTTGCCTCCTCCAAACCACAGGGGAGGGCAGGCAATGGTACCACAGCACACAGCC
>NW_010544120.1:17101-20182 GCF_000687285.1 Phaethon lepturus | reverse complement strand
CCCTCTCTAGCTCTTCCAGTCCTGCTTTTTTTCAGTCTCCCTCTGAATCCTCAACTGATTTGGGCATTTCCTGCTGTTGGTTTCCAGGGTCATACATCCATTATTCCCTACAAATGCAATCTGTGACATCTGTTTCTGTTCCAACCTTTGTAACACCCCAAGAAAGAAAATACTGGTTACTGGGAATTGCATGGGTTGTTTGCAGTGTAGGATATATCTAAGCAGAATTACCTACTAAGACCTATGGGGCACTTACGTCATATATATAATGGCTAAGCAATTAATTTCAGCTTAAGCTGTAATGGCTATATCTGACACCATCACCAAGAAATATTCTGACCACCTTTTGCTACAGAGTTACACCTTCTACTTGCAGAAGTGATGTCATTCTCAGTTTTTCCAGATCTTGGGACTGAAAACTGAAAATGAGATAAAACTGCTTCGTGTTGGTTACATGAAATACAAAAAGAAATGAAATAGGAAAGCAAACCACAAATTCCTGTCTGGAGACAAGCATTAGATCCCACCACATTCGGCTTTCTATACTGTTAATTAAAACATGAACTCTAGTCCAAACCCGAGGACTACCATATCCATTCTGGTAATTTCTCATTACACACTTTTGAAAGGGAAAGTGTATTACTTTCAGAAGCACCAAAAGGTGTTGATGGATGTACTGTCAGCTTCAGACATGTCCACAGCCCTGTTCCCTTCTCACAGCAGTCAGTGCAATGAAAGGCTTGTGACCACCCAGGCTAGGTCAGGGTCTGTGTGCTGGTCTCACCTCTCACTGCAGGTGGGCCAAGGTGCACAGGAGCTACCTGTACATGCTCCTTTCCATCACCTTGAGGGGAGAGACAGGAATTGTAATCTACTAAAGAGCTGAGAAGTCCCAAGCAGCTCTGAACATTAACCTTTTCCACTGCTGCAGGGTGTGCACCAGCATCCTAAAGCAGAAGCAGTCACAACTGGCTGCTGGAAGGCCATCAGCCTTCTGAAAGTGGTGCTGGGCTAGGTCTCTGCTCTTAGCATGGCTGGATTAGCTTGTTGGTGTTTGGGAATTTCATTCATGCCTTCAGGCATGAGCCAAAATACAGAACAGAGCATGGTGCAAAGAGCCCTGAGTCAGCCGTAACTTCTTCAATGTCTAGTTCCTTGTCAGCTCCAATCTCTAAAGGCAGAATTGGAAAAAGAGACCTAGGCAGTATGTTGAATTTATAAGAGTGACATTCATTAACAATACCTTGATGACGCTTAGATCTTGAGGGGTTAATAAAGGCTGGTAAACATCCTTCTTCCCAATTCAGAGTTGAGGGAGTGTGCTGATTTTGGCTGGGACAGAATTAATTTTCTTCATAGTATCTAGTATGGGGCCGTGTTTTGGATTTCAGATGGAAACAGCGTTGATAACACAGGGATGTTTTTGTTATTGCTGAGCAGGGCTTGCAGAGTCAAGGCCTTTTCTACTCCTCACCCCAACCCACCAGCAAGAAGGCTGGAGGTGAACAAGAAGCTGGGAGGGGACACAGCCAGGACAGCTGACCCCAACAGACCAAAGGGATGTCCCAGACCATAAGGCGTCATGCTCAGCTTATAAAGCTGGGGGGAGAAGAAGGAATGGTGAGGGGACTTAGGGCGTGATGGCGTTTGTCTTCCCAAGTAACCGTTACACGTGATGGAGCCCTGCTGTCCTGGAGATGGCTAAACACCCACCTTCCCATGGGGAGTGGTGAATGAATTCCTTGCTTTGCTTTGCTTATGTGTGCAGCTTCTGCTTTCCCTATTAAACTGTCTTGATCTCAACCCACGAGTTTTCTCACTTTTACTCTTCTGATTCTCTCTGCCATCCCACCAAGGAGGAGTGAGCGAGCGGCTGCGTGGGGCTTAGTTGCCGGCTGGGGTTAAACCATGACAGGGAGGCACCACCCTGAGGACTAACCAAAGGTCATGCATCACAAAATTAAGAGAGAACAAACAAAAACAACTCCTCAAGTCTGCCAGATTAATGCCTTCTCCACTAGACCATCTGCAGCAGATGTGCCAAAATAGATTGTTTTAAATGGCCTAAATATGTCCAACTCCTGAAGTGCTGAATGCCCTTAGCAATGTTTCCTTGCTGCCTAAAGGCATCTGTCAGGAATGCTATTAATAACATTAGCAGATAATGGGCTTGCAGCTTTTTTAGATCTCCCCCTGTGCCCTCTGTTTATTTATTGTGCATGTGAGTAAAAACGAGGCAGCCATTCCTTGTTTCTGGGAGAACTATTCTGATTTTCCTGACATGCAGTTTCCCTGCAAAGCAGTCCCTGTGGCATCCCCATATCCTGTGTTTTTCCCTTGGAGCAGAGCTATTCACTAGATTTGCATTGCAGTCATACACAGAATCATTGTGTGTGCATACATTCATCACTGCAATAATGCGGTGGGTTGGTTTGCAAACTCCGCCACTTCTGTGTAAGTGAGTCTAATGGGTCTTATGTTGAGAGGATTCATTAGTAATCCCAGGTGCCTTGAAATACCACTTTTTTTATTACAACAGCAAAGCTCTTAGGAATTACAGCTGACCGTGTTGTCCCAAGCACGCAATGCATTCACATTCCATTTGGTGCATCCTGGAATCTGTCATTTAGATTCCAGTTGCAGCTGTTAAAATTTCATTAGCAGATGTCTTGTGGTGCACCAGCAGTTGCTATTTGAGAGCACTGGAGCTCTTCAGTTCGTTAAAGCTACCTCAGAGAAGGCTTGGCTCTGACTGATCTCATCACTACTCCTTAGTTTTGTGCTATGTATTTATACAGGATAAGGCAGCTGTGTACAAAACACACTAAGTATGTGCATCAGTTTACGGGTGCAGAAAAAAAAAACAAATCTCCAAGTGGTAAATACCATTTATACCCAACTGGGCAGCATCAATATGTGACATTCTGTATTGACTCCATCTTAGTAATGCTTGTTCCCTGCTGGGACTGTCCAGGCCATTGAGATGGTTGGCTTCAGGAGCAAGCAATTGCAAAATGATTTGTCCCCTCCACACACCTCAGACACTGAACAGTGACCTTGGCTGTACAGGAGGTGCTGCCA